>NW_025576167.1:7500-12500 GCF_905147105.1 Pieris brassicae
GGTTGTACACAAAAATTATAAAATATTATTTCAAAGTATCAATAGGCGATAGCGAACGCTAATCAAAGCGTGTCGCAACGCACACGTCGCGAATCGACGAGAGAGAGTCAACCGTCTCGGATTCGATTTTGATTCGTATCATTCACGTGTTTTTGTATTTTTTTCTTTTTTTGCGAGTCTTTGACAACAACAAAACAAAAAGAAAAAACCAACGTTAATGATCCTTCCGCAGGTTCCCCTACGGAAACCTTGTTACGACTTTTACTTCCTCTAAATGATCAAGTTTGGTCAACTTCCCAGCAACGCCGACGGCCGTGAGGCCACCGCGTGTCGGTCCGAAGACCTCACTAAATCATTCAATCGGTAGTAGCGACGGGCGGTGTGTACAAAGGGCAGGGACGTAATCAACGCGAGCTTATGACTCGCGCTTACTAGGAATTCCTCGTTTATGGGGGATAATTGCAAACCCCAATCCCCAGCACGAAGGAGTTTCAACGGGTTGCCCGGGCCTCTAGGCCAGGGAGAACATGTTGATTCCTTCAGTGTAGCGCGCGTGCGGCCCAGGACATCTAAGGGCATCACAGACCTGTTATTGCTCAATCTCGTGCGGCTCGAAGCCGCCGGTCCCTCTAAGAAGAATTTTAATACGTCGCCAGTGAGTTGCGCTCCCCGAGAGTCGCGCACACCTTGAATGACGACGCCTATTTAGCAGGCTAGAGTCTCGTTCGTTACCGGAATTAACCAGACAAATCGCTCCACCAACTAAGAACGGCCATGCACCACCACCCACCGAATCAAGAAAGAGCTGTTAATCTGTCAATCCTTCCGGTGTCCGGGCCTGGTGAGATTTCCCGTGTTGAGTCAAATTAAGCCGCAGGCTCCACTCCTGGTGGTGCCCTTCCGTCAATTCCTTTAAGTTTCAGCTTTGCAACCATACTCCCCCCGGAGTCCAAAATCTTTGGTTTCCCGGAAGCTGCCCGCCGAGCCATTGTAGTAACGTCGGCGGATCGCTAGATGACATATTTACGGTTAGAACTAGGGCGGTATCTAATCGCCTTCGAACCTCTAACTTTCGTTCTTGATTGATGAAAACACCTTTGGCAAATGCTTTCGCTGATGTTCGTCTTGCGACGATCCAAGAATTTCACCTCTAACGTCGCAATACGAATGCCCCCAGTTATCCCTATTAATCATTACCTCGGAGTTCTGAAAACCAACAAAATAGAACCGAGATCATATTCTATTATTCCATGCACGAAATATTCAAGCGGCATTTTGAGCCCGCTTTGAGCACTCTAATTTGTTCAAAGTAAAATTGTCGGCCCACCTCGACACTCACCGAAGAGCACCGCGATAGGATTTTGATATTGAACCGGCGTTTTACCGCCGGCTCACCGACGATATGCTCCGCAGACGTGTCAGTATCACCGCGGATGCGGTGCACCGACAGCGCGGCGCACAAATGCAACTACGAGCTTTTTAACCGCAACAATTTTAGTATACGCTATTGGAGCTGGAATTACCGCGGCTGCTGGCACCAGACTTGCCCTCCAATTGTTCCTCGTTAAAATATTTAAAGTGTACTCATTCCGATTACGAGGCCTCGTAAGAGTCCCGTATCGTTATTTTTCGTCACTACCTCCCCGTGCCGGGAGTGGGTAATTTGCGCGCCTGCTGCCTTCCTTGGATGTGGTAGCCGTTTCTCAGGCTCCCTCTCCGGAATCGAACCCTGATTCCCCGTTACCCGTGACAACCATGGTAGTCGCAGAAACTACCATCGAAAGTTGATAAGGCAGACATTTGAAAGATGCGTCGCCGGTACTGGACCGTGCGATCGGCAAAAGTTATCCAGATTCATCAAAATTAACGACTTCGGACGCATGGCCCTCCGCCGATTGGTTTTGATCTAATAAAAGCACTCATCCCATCACTGGTCAGAGTTCTGATTGCATGTATTAGCTCTAGAATTACCACAGTTATCCAAGTAACTGAGTAAGATCTAAGGAACCAAAACTGATATATTGAGCCATTCGCGGTATCGCCTTAATACGGCTTGCACTGAGACATGCATGGCTTAATCTTTGAGACAAGCATATAACTACTGGCAGGATCAACCAGGGAGCTGCTTACGCAAACGACACGCCTACACCGCGGTCACGCGGCTTCGGCGAGCCGCTGGCTCGGCGGCGTCGAGGGGCGCGCGCTTGCGCGCGCGCCTTCTCGACACGCGTGAACGTAACGCGTCGAATTTGCACGCGACGCGACGTTCGCGCTTCATATCGATAGACTAACTTTGACCGGTCTACGAGCGGCCGTCCCGTCACGATCTCGCAACGAGGTGATGTACAACGATGCTCGACCACTGTGAGGGACATAAAACTGCAACGAACACGACCCCGCGGGCGGGAATCGATGTTGTGACAATTTGAAAATTGAACATTCATCTAAACGCAACTTCTCAATTTTTATTCAATACGTTATTGTAAACATATTAAAACTCGGCTGGCAATTACATGCGCACACACACGCATGATTCGCACTAGATACGATCAACGCCCGGAGCTTGAGGGATAAATTCCAACACGACGCTGCGCACACCGTTTCGACGATGGGCGCGTGTGCGTCCTCTTTTATACATTCTTTCCATATACGGTCGCCGTGGCGACCGCGCACGTGTCGAACACGCTAGGCGCCCTGCGTTGAGGTGTGCCTAGAAGCGTATTCTTTTAACATCACAGATAACACCGGGGGAGACGGTCCCAAATCTTGGTCGATTGGTAACATCACCATACGGTCTGCGAACGCGGTGCTATAATATAATTTTATATTATATTATATAAAATATGAGGAGGAGTAGTATGTATATTCTTTGTTATTTTGTGTTGACACAAGAGAGATATATAAAATGTACTATACACCACACACACAGAGAGAGAGAGAGCTGGGAAAGATCTCGGCGGTCTCGCATTCGAAATACGAATTTGATATAATTTCCTCCGAAAATCCATACCCATATCTATATCATCCATGCGCGAATATATGTATATAATATTCTCACACTTCGCACAAACACAAAAACAAAAACAAGAACACATTCTCTCTCGTCCGTCGTTCGTGTCTATTATATAGACGAACGACGCGCGGCAACGAGAACGAGTCGACGCTGTGCGCACGACTGTTTCGCTCCACATCTATACCGAGAGCAATAGTCCGCGTCGGCATTGGAGCGGACGTCGAATGTTTCTCGTAGAGCGAGCGAGAGAGAGACGATTTTTCATTTTATTATGTATGTGTATTGGCGTGCAGTAGTAGCACGTAGTAGTACTAGTAGTAGTAGTAAAAAAATATTATTATTTATTTTATTGACTGATATGATTTTGTTTGTTTTCTTTTTTTTGCATAGACATTTGTATTGATAGATATGTTTCTCGTTGAAGCTCGCAGCACACGCTCAGAGAAATGGCAATGTGGGTTTATTTGAAGAAAAAAAAAACAATTAATTTATTAATAATATGTATGTATGTATGTATGTATGTATGTATGTATAATAATGAATTATAATAATTATTCCGATGCAACGTCAGAGGAAAATGTTTCTCGTACAGGTGCGGCGCGCGACGGCCGGCCGCTCGACAGTTTCGCGCCGAATGTTTCTCGTTGAAGCTCGCAGCACACGCTCAGAGAAATGGCAATGTGGGTTTATTTGAAGAAAAGAAAAAACAAAAAAAAACAATTATATTTATTAATAATATGTATGTATGTATGTATGTATGTATGTATGTATATAATGAATTATAATAATTATTCCGATGCAACGTCAGAGGAAAATGTTTCTCGTACAGGTGCGGCGCGCGACGGCCGGCCGCTCGACAGTTTCGCGCCGAATGTTTCTCGTTGAAGCTCGCAGCACACGCTCAGAGAAATGGCAATGTGGGTTTATTTGAAGAAAAAAAAAAAAAAAAAAAAAAACAATTAATTTATTAATAATATGTATGTATGTATGTATGTATGTATGTATAATAATGAATTATAATAATTATTCCGATGCAACGTCAGAGGAAAATGTTTCTCGTACAGGTGCGGCGCGCGACGGCCGGCCGCTCGACAGTTTCGCGCCGAATGTTTCTCGTTGAAGCTCGCAGCACACGCTCAGAGAAATGGCAATGTGGGTTTATTTGAAGAAAAGAAAAAACAAAAAAAACAATTATATTTATTAATAATATGTATGTATGTATGTATGTATGTATGTATGTATAATAATGAATTATAATAATTATTCCGATGCAACGTCAGAGGAAAATGTTTCTCGTACAGGTGCGGCGCGCGACGGCCGGCCGCTCGACAGTTTCGCGCCGAATGTTTCTCGTTGAAGCTCGCAGCACACGCTCAGAGAAATGGCAATGTGGGTTTATTTGAAGAAAAAAAAAACAATTAATTTATTAATAATATGTATGTATGTATGTATGTATGTATGTATAATAATGAATTATAATAATTATTCCGATGCAACGTCAGAGGAAAATGTTTCTCGTACAGGTGCGGCGCGCGACGGCCGGCCGCTCGACAGTTTCGCGCCGAATGTTTCTCGTTGAAGCTCGCAGCACACGCTCAGAGAAATGGCAATGTGGGTTTATTTGAAGAAAAGAAAAAACAAAAAAAACAATTATATTTATTAATAATATGTATGTATGTATGTATGTATGTATGTATGTATAATAATGAATTATAATAATTATTCCGATGCAACGTCAGAGGAAAATGTTTCTCGTACAGGTGCGGCGCGCGACGGCCGGCCGCTCGACAGTTTCGCGCCGAATGTTTCTCGTTGAAGCTCGCAGCACACGCTCAGAGAAATGGCAATGTGGGTTTATTTGAAGAAAAAAAAAAAAAAAAAAAAAACAATTAATTTATTAATAATATGTATGTATGTATGTATGTATGTATGTATAATAATGAATTATAATAATTATTCCGATGCAACGTCAGAGGAAAATGTTTCT
>NW_025576168.1:5000-10000 GCF_905147105.1 Pieris brassicae
GCGTTCTTCATCGACCCGCGAGCCAAGTGATCCACCGTTCAGGGTAATCGTTTTGTTTTTGTGTGTGTTTTTGTATGAGAAAATATAAAAGGTGCGAAAAAATTAAACAAAAAAATTTGAAAATAATACTTATCATTAACGTGTACGACAAATGAAAAGAAAGAAAATCTCTTTTATTTGCGTGGTTGTACACAAAAATTAAAATATTATTTCAAAGTATCAATAGGCGATAGCGAACGCTAATCAAAGCGTGTCGCAACGCACACGTCGCGAATCGACGAGAGAGAGTCAACCGTCTCGGATTCGATTTTGATTCGTATCATTCACGTGTTTTTGTATTTTTTTCTTTTTTTGCGAGTCTTTGACAACAACAAAACAAAAAGAAAAAACCAACGTTAATGATCCTTCCGCAGGTTCCCCTACGGAAACCTTGTTACGACTTTTACTTCCTCTAAATGATCAAGTTTGGTCAACTTCCCAGCAACGCCGACGGCCGTGAGGCCACCGCGTGTCGGTCCGAAGACCTCACTAAATCATTCAATCGGTAGTAGCGACGGGCGGTGTGTACAAAGGGCAGGGACGTAATCAACGCGAGCTTATGACTCGCGCTTACTAGGAATTCCTCGTTTATGGGGGATAATTGCAAACCCCAATCCCCAGCACGAAGGAGTTTCAACGGGTTGCCCGGGCCTCTAGGCCAGGGAGAACATGTTGATTCCTTCAGTGTAGCGCGCGTGCGGCCCAGGACATCTAAGGGCATCACAGACCTGTTATTGCTCAATCTCGTGCGGCTCGAAGCCGCCGGTCCCTCTAAGAAGAATTTTAATACGTCGCCAGTGAGTTGCGCTCCCCGAGAGTCGCGCACACCTTGAATGACGACGCCTATTTAGCAGGCTAGAGTCTCGTTCGTTACCGGAATTAACCAGACAAATCGCTCCACCAACTAAGAACGGCCATGCACCACCACCCACCGAATCAAGAAAGAGCTGTTAATCTGTCAATCCTTCCGGTGTCCGGGCCTGGTGAGATTTCCCGTGTTGAGTCAAATTAAGCCGCAGGCTCCACTCCTGGTGGTGCCCTTCCGTCAATTCCTTTAAGTTTCAGCTTTGCAACCATACTCCCCCCGGAGTCCAAAATCTTTGGTTTCCCGGAAGCTGCCCGCCGAGCCATTGTAGTAACGTCGGCGGATCGCTAGATGACATATTTACGGTTAGAACTAGGGCGGTATCTAATCGCCTTCGAACCTCTAACTTTCGTTCTTGATTGATGAAAACACCTTTGGCAAATGCTTTCGCTGATGTTCGTCTTGCGACGATCCAAGAATTTCACCTCTAACGTCGCAATACGAATGCCCCCAGTTATCCCTATTAATCATTACCTCGGAGTTCTGAAAACCAACAAAATAGAACCGAGATCATATTCTATTATTCCATGCACGAAATATTCAAGCGGCATTTTGAGCCCGCTTTGAGCACTCTAATTTGTTCAAAGTAAAATTGTCGGCCCACCTCGACACTCACCGAAGAGCACCGCGATAGGATTTTGATATTGAACCGGCGTTTTACCGCCGGCTCACCGACGATATGCTCCGCAGACGTGTCAGTATCACCGCGGATGCGGTGCACCGACAGCGCGGCGCACAAATGCAACTACGAGCTTTTTAACCGCAACAATTTTAGTATACGCTATTGGAGCTGGAATTACCGCGGCTGCTGGCACCAGACTTGCCCTCCAATTGTTCCTCGTTAAAATATTTAAAGTGTACTCATTCCGATTACGAGGCCTCGTAAGAGTCCCGTATCGTTATTTTTCGTCACTACCTCCCCGTGCCGGGAGTGGGTAATTTGCGCGCCTGCTGCCTTCCTTGGATGTGGTAGCCGTTTCTCAGGCTCCCTCTCCGGAATCGAACCCTGATTCCCCGTTACCCGTGACAACCATGGTAGTCGCAGAAACTACCATCGAAAGTTGATAAGGCAGACATTTGAAAGATGCGTCGCCGGTACTGGACCGTGCGATCGGCAAAAGTTATCCAGATTCATCAAAATTAACGACTTCGGACGCATGGCCCTCCGCCGATTGGTTTTGATCTAATAAAAGCACTCATCCCATCACTGGTCAGAGTTCTGATTGCATGTATTAGCTCTAGAATTACCACAGTTATCCAAGTAACTGAGTAAGATCTAAGGAACCAAAACTGATATATTGAGCCATTCGCGGTATCGCCTTAATACGGCTTGCACTGAGACATGCATGGCTTAATCTTTGAGACAAGCATATAACTACTGGCAGGATCAACCAGGGAGCTGCTTACGCAAACGACACGCCTACACCGCGGTCACGCGGCTTCGGCGAGCCGCTGGCTCGGCGGCGTCGAGGGGCGCGCGCTTGCGCGCGCGCCTTCTCGACACGCGTGAACGTAACGCGTCGAATTTGCACGCGACGCGACGTTCGCGCTTCATATCGATAGACTAACTTTGACCGGTCTACGAGCGGCCGTCCCGTCACGATCTCGCAACGAGGTGATGTACAACGATGCTCGACCACTGTGAGGGACATAAAACTGCAACGAACACGACCCCGCGGGCGGGAATCGATGTTGTGACAATTTGAAAATTGAACATTCATCTAAACGCAACTTCTCAATTTTTATTCAATACGTTATTGTAAACATATTAAAACTCGGCTGGCAATTACATGCGCACACACACGCATGATTCGCACTAGATACGATCAACGCCCGGAGCTTGAGGGATAAATTCCAACACGACGCTGCGCACACCGTTTCGACGATGGGCGCGTGTGCGTCCTCTTTTATACATTCTTTACATATACGGTCGCCGTGGCGACCGCGCACGTGTCGAACACGCTAGGCGCCCTGCGTTGAGGTGTGCCTAGAAGCGTATTCTTTTAACATCACAGATAACACCGGGGGAGACGGTCCCAAATCTTGGTCGATTGGTAACATCACCATACGGTCTGCGAACGCGGTGCTATAATATAATTTTATATTATATTATATAAAATATGAGGAGGAGTAGTATGTATATTCTTTGTTATTTTGTGTTGACACAAGAGAGATATATAAAATGTACTATACACCACACACACAGAGAGAGAGAGAGCTGGGAAAGATCTCGGCGGTCTCGCATTCGAAATACGAATTTGATATAATTTCCTCCGAAAATCCATACCCATATCTATATCATCCATGCGCGAATATATGTATATAATATTCTCACACTTCGCACAAACACAAAAACAAGAACACATTCTATTCTCTCTCGTCCGTCGTTCGTGTCTATTTGAGACGAACGACGCGCGGCAACGAGAACGAGTCGACGCTGTGCGCACGACTGTTTCGCTCCACATCTATACCGAGAGCAATAGTCCGCGTCGGCATTGGAGCGGACGTCGAATGTTTCTCGTAGAGCGAGCGAGAGAGAGACGATTTTTCATTTTATTATGTATGTGTATTGGCGTGCAGTAGTAGCACGTAGTAGTACTAGTAGTAGTAGTAAAAAAATATTATTATTTATTTTATTGACTGATATGATTTTGTTTGTTTTCTTTTTTTTGAATAGACATTTGTATTGATAGATATGTTTCTCGTTGAAGCTCGCAGCACACGCTCAGAGAAATGGCAATGTGGGTTTATTTGAAGAAAAGAAAAAACAAAAAAAACAATTATATTTATTAATAATATGTATGTATGTATGTATGTATGTATGTATGTATGTATAATAATGAATTATAATAATTATTCCGATGCAACGTCAGAGGAAAATGTTTCTCGTACAGGTGCGGCGCGCGACGGCCGGCCGCTCGACAGTTTCGCGCCGAATGTTTCTCGTTGAAGCTCGCAGCACACGCTCAGAGAAATGGCAATGTGGGTTTATTTGAAGAAAAGAAAAAACAAAAAAAACAATTATATTTATTAATAATATGTATGTATGTATGTATGTATGTATGTATGTATGTATAATAATGAATTATAATAATTATTCCGATGCAACGTCAGAGGAAAATGTTTCTCGTACAGGTGCGGCGCGCGACGGCCGGCCGCTCGACAGTTTCGCGCCGAATGTTTCTCGTTGAAGCTCGCAGCACACGCTCAGAGAAATGGCAATGTGGGTTTATTTGAAGAAAAGAAAAAACAAAAAAAACAATTATATTTATTAATAATATGTATGTATGTATGTATGTATGTATGTATGTATAATAATGAATTATAATAATTATTCCGATACAATGTCAGAGGAAAATGTTTCTCGTACAAGATCGCCACGCGACGCGACAAGATGCCGTTCAACGGCACGATATCTACAACTCTGTCGATAGATATGTAGATAGTATCTACTCTGTCAAGTATATGTGTGTAACGTGTGGTGGTGTGTGGTGTGGGGTTTTGTTAGCGATAGCGATACGTTTCTAGTTAAAATTGAATATTTAAAAATAAAAACTCTTCTGGTAAGAAAAACTATTTATGGTTTATTATGGTGTGTCTAGTGCAACAACATCAACATTGTCATAATCATAATAATATAATTATTATTAGGGCTATAGGTTAACCTTCCAAATAGGGACCGTCGATTTAAATGTCGATATTTTTAATTATTCTAGATAGTACTCACTAAAAGAAACTTAAGTGCTTGCTTACTTACTTACTTACTTAGTTGATTGAGTTTTTTTTTTGTTTTTTTGAAACTTTTTCATACAAATTGATATATAAGACATATATGGCCGTTACCGACCGCCGACCAAAATCTATTTCATAAAACCGACATAAAATTGATGTCAAACGTCAATCACTTTGAGTTGACTAAGTGTAAGGGTTCAGATTATTTTGAAAGTATCGATCATTTGCGATGCATACGAGAAAAAGATCATTCATTTCATTGTTTGTAAGTTGTAAATTTTGTGTATTATATTGTAATTCTTGAGTGAGAATTGAGTGTTTACTTACTTACTTACTTACTTACTTATTGAATATCCAAAAAGTA
>NW_025576169.1:0-15959 GCF_905147105.1 Pieris brassicae
AGAGCATAGCCAGACGCAGGCACTCTCTTCTACATACAGTTATTCGTTTCATAACGATTAACTAAATCATGGGAGTTACACTCCGAGAGCATAGCCAGACGCAGGCACTCTCTTCTACATACAGTTATTCGTTTCATAACGATTAACTAAATCATGGGAGTTACACTCCGAGAGCATAGCCAGACGTAGGCACTCTCTTCTACATACAGTTATTCGTTTCATAACGATTAACTAAATCATGGGAGTTACACTCCGAGAGCATACATAGCTAGACGTAGGCACTCTCTTCTACATACAGTTATTCGTTTCATAACGATTAACTAAATCATGGGAGTTACACTCCGAGAGCATAAGCCAGACGCAGGCACTCTCTTCTACATACAGTTATTCGTTTCATAACGATTAACTAAATCATGGGAGTTACACTCCGAGAGCATACATAGCCAGACGTAGGCACTCTCTTCTACATACAGTTATTCGTTTCATAACGATTAACTAAATCATGGGAGTTACACTCCGAGAGCATACATAGCTAGACGTAGGCACTCTCTTCTACATACAGTTATTCGTTTCATAACGATTAACTAAATCATGGGAGTTACACTCCGAGAGCATAGCCAGACGCAGGCACTCTTTTCAACATACAGTTATTCGTTTCATAACGATTAACTAAATCATGGGAGTTACACTCCGAGAGCATAGCCAGACGCAGGCACTCTCTTCAACATACAGTTATTCGTTTCATAACGATTAACTAAATCATGGGAGTTACACTCCGAGAGCATAGCCAGACGCAGGCACTCTCTTCAACATACAGTTATTCGTTTCATAACGATTAACTAAATCATGGGAGTTACACTCCGAGAGCATAGCCAGACGCAGGCACTCTCTTCAACATACAGTTATTCGTTTCATAACGATTAACTAAATCATGGGAGTTACACTCCGAGAGCATAGCCAGACGCAGGCACTCTCTTCTACATACAGTTATTCGTTTCATAACGATTAACTAAATCATGGGAGTTACACTCCGAGAGCATAGCCAGACGCAGGCACTCTCTTCTACATACATTTATTCGTTTCATAACGATTAACTAAATCATGGGAGTTACACTCCGAGAGCATAGCCAGACGCAGGCACTCTCTTCTACATACAGTTATTCGTTTCATAACGATTAACTAAATCATGGGAGTTACACTCCGAGAGCATAGCCAGACGCAGGCACTCTCTTCAACATACAGTTATTCGTTTCAAAACGATTAACTAAATCATGGGAGTTACACTCCGAGAGCATAGCCAGACGCAGGCACTCTCTTCAACATACAGTTATTCGTTTCATAACGATTAACTAAATCATGGGAGTTACACTCCGAGAGCATAGCCAGACGCAGGCACTCTCTTCTACATACAGTTATTCGTTTCATAACGATTAACTAAATCATGGGAGTTACACTCCGAGAGCATAGCCAGACGCAGGCACTCTCTTCAACATACAGTTATTCGTTTCATAACGATTAACTAAATCATGGGAGTTACACTCCGAGAGCATAGCCAGACGCAGGCACTCTCTTCAACATACAGTTATTCGTTTCATAACGATTAACTAAATCATGGGAATTACACTGCGAGAGCATACATAGCCAGACGTAGGCACTCTCTTCTACATACAGTTATTCGTTTCAAAACGATTAACTAAATCATGGGAGTTACACTCCGAGAGCATAGCCAGACGCAGGCACTCTCTTCTACATACAGTTATTCGTTTCATAACGATTAACTAAATCATGGGAGTTACACTCCGAGAGCATAGCCAGACGCAGGCACTCTCTTCTACATACAGTTATTCGTTTCATAACGATTAACTAAATCATGGGAGTTACACTCCGAGAGCATACATAGCCAGACGTAGGCACTCTCTTCTACATACAGTTATTCGTTTCATAACGATTAACTAAATCATGGGAGTTACACTCCGAGAGCATACATAGCTAGACGTAGGCACTCTCTTCTACATACAGTTATTCGTTTCATAACGATTAACTAAATCATGGGAGTTACACTCCGAGAGCATAGCCAGACGCAGGCACTCTCTTCTACATACAGTTATTCGTTTCATAACGATTAACTAAATCATGGGAGTTACACTCCGAGAGCATAGCCAGACGCAGGCACTCTCTTCAACATACAGTTATTCGTTTCATAACGATTAACTAAATCATGGGAGTTACACTCCGAGAGCATACATAGCCAGACGTAGGCACTCTCTTCTACATACAGTTATTCGTTTCATAACGATTAACTAAATCATGGGAGTTACACTCCGAGAGCATACATAGCTAGACGTAGGCACTCTCTTCTACATACAGTTATTCGTTTCATAACGATTAACTAAATCATGGGAGTTACACTCCGAGAGCATAGCCAGACGCAGGCACTCTCTTCTACATACAGTTATTCGTTTCATAACGATTAACTAAATCATGGGAGTTACACTCCGAGAGCATAGCCAGACGCAGGCACTCTCTTCTACATACAGTTATTCGTTTCATAACGATTAACTAAATCATGGGAGTTACACTCCGAGAGCATAGCCAGACGCAGGCACTCTCTTAAACATACAGTTATTCGTTTCATAACGATTAACTAAATCATTGAGTTACACTCCGAGAGCATAGCCAGACGCAGGCACTCTCTTCAACATACAGTTATTCGTTTCATAACGATTAACTAAATCATGGGAGTTACACTCCGAGAGCATAGCCAGACGCAGGCACTCTCTTCAACATACAGTTATTCGTTTCATAACGATTAACTAAATCATGGGAGTTACACTCCGAGAGCATAGCCAGACGCAGGCACTCTCTTCTACATACAGTTATTCGTTTCATAACGATTAACTAAATCATGGGAGTTACACTCCGAGAGCATAGCCAGACGCAGGCACTCTCTTCAACATACAGTTATTCGTTTCATAACGATTAACTAAATCATGGGAGTTACACTCCGAGAGCATAGCCAGACGCAGGCACTCTCTTCAACATACAGTTATTCGTTTCATAACGATTAACTAAATCATGGGAGTTACACTCCGAGAGCATAGCCAGACGCAGGCACTCTCTTCTACATACAGTTATTCGTTTCATAACGATTAACTAAATCATGGGAGTTACAGTCCGAGAGCATAGCCAGACGCAGGCACTCTCTTCAACATACAGTAATTCGTTTCATAACGATTAACTAAATCATGGGAGTTACACTCCGAGAGCATAGCCAGACGCAGGCACTCTCTTCAACATACAGTTATTCGTTTCATAACGATTAACTAAATCATGGGAGTTACACTCCGAGAGCATAGCCAGACGCAGGCACTCTCTTCAACATACAGTTATTCGTTGCATAACGATTAACTAAATCATGGGAGTTACACTCCGAGAGCATAGCCAGACGCAGGCACTCTCTTCAACATACAGTTATTCGTTTCAAAACGATTAACTAAATCATGGGAGTTACACTCCGAGAGCATAGCCAGACGCAGGCACTCTCTTCAACATACAGTAATTCGTTTCATAACGATTAACTAAATCATGGGAGTTACACTCCGAGAGCATAGCCAGACGCAGGCACTCTCTTCTACATACAGTTATTCGTTTCATAACGATTAACTAAATCATGGGAGTTACACTCCGAGAGCATAGCCAGACGCAGGCACTCTCTTCAACATACAGTTATTCGTTTCATAACGATTAACTAAATCATGGGAGTTACACTCCGAGAGCATAGCCAGACGCAGGCACTCTCTTCTACATACAGTTATTCGTTTCATAACGATTAACTAAATCATGGGAGTTACACTCCGAGTGCATACATAGCCAGACGTAGGCACTCTCTTCTACATACAGTTATTCGTTTCATAACGATTAACTAAATCATGGGAGTTACACTCCGAGAGCATAGCCAGACGCAGGCACTCTCTTCAACATACAGTTATTCGTTTCATAACGATTAACTAAATCATGGGAGTTACACTCCGAGAGCATAGCCAGACGCAGGCACTCTCTTCTACATACAGTTATTCGTTTCATAACGATTAACTAAATCATGGGAGTTACACTCCGAGAGCATAGCCAGACGCAGGCACTCTCTTCAACATACAGTTATTCGTTTCAAAACGATTAACTAAATCATGGGAGTTACACACCGAGAGCATAGCCAGACGCAGGCACTCTCTTCTACATACAGTTATTCGTTTCATAACGATTAACTAAATCATGGGAGTTACACTCCGAGAGCATAGCCAGACGCAGGCACTCTCTTCAACATACAGTTATTCGTTTCATAACGATTAACTAAATCATGGGAGTTACACTCCGAGAGCATAGCCAGACGCAGGCACTCTCTTCAACATACAGTTATTCGTTTCATAACGATTAACTAAATCATGGGAGTTACACTCCGAGAGCATAGCCAGACGCAGGCACTCTCTTCAACATACAGTTATTCGTTTCATAACGATTAACTAAATCATGGGAGTTACACTCCGAGAGCATAGCCAGACGCAGGCACTCTCTTCAACATACAGTTATTCGTTTCATAACGATTAACTAAATCATGGGAGTTACACTCCGAGAGCATAGCCAGACGCAGGCACTCTCTTCTACATACAGTTATTCGTTTCATAACGATTAACTAAATCATGGGAGTTACACTCCGAGAGCATAGCCAGACGCAGGCACTCTCTTCAACATACAGTTATTCGTTTCATAACGATTAACTAAATCACGGGAGTTACACTCCGAGAGCATAGCCAGACGCAGGCACTCTCTTCAACATACAGTTATTCGTTTCATAACGATTAACTAAATCATGGGAGTTACACTCCGAGAGCATAGCCAGACGCAGGCACTCTCTTCAACATACAGTTATTCGTTTCATAACGATTAACTAAATCATGGGAGTTACACTCCGAGAGCATAGCCAGACGCAGGCACTCTCTTCAACATACAGTTATTCGTTTCATAACGATTAACTAAATCATGGGAGTTACACTCCGAGAGCATAGCCAGACGCAGGCACTCTCTTCAATATACAGTTATTCGTTTCATAACGATTAACTAAATCATGGGAGATACACTCCGAGAGCATAGCCAGACGCAGGCACTCTCTTCAACATACAGTTATTCGTTTCATAACGATTAACTAAATCATGGGAGTTACACTCCGAGAGCATAGCCAGACGCAGGCACTCTCTTCAACATACAGTTATTCGTTTCATAACGATTAACTAAATCATGGGAATTACACTCCGAGAGCATACATAGCCAGACGTAGGCACTCTCTTCTACATACAGTTATTCGTTTCATAACGATTAACTAAATCATGGGAGTTACACTCCGAGAGCATAGCCAGACGCAGGCACTCTCTTCAACATACAGTTATTCGTTTCATAACGATTAACTAAATCATGGGAGTTACACTCCGAGAGCATACATAGCCAGACGTAGGCACTCTCTTCTACATACACTTATTCGTTTCATAACGATTAACTAAATCATGGGAGTTACACTCCGAGAGCATAGCCAGACGCAGGCACTCTCTTCAACATACAGTTATTCGTTTCATAACGATTAACTAAATCATGGGAGTTACACTCCGAGAGCATAGCCAGACGCAGGCACTCTCTTCAACATACAGTTATTCGTTTCATAACGATTAACTAAATCATGGGAGTTACACTCCGAGAGCATAGCCAGACGCAGGCACTCTCTTCAACATACAGTTATTCGTTTCATAACGATTAACTAAATCATGGGAGTTACACTCCGAGAGCATAGCCAGACGCAGGCACTCTCTTCTACATACAGTTATTCGTTTCATAACGATTAACTAAATCATGGGAGTTACACTCCGAGAGCATAGCCAGACGCAGGCACTCTCTTCTACATACATTTATTCGTTTCATAACGATTAACTAAATCATGGGAGTTACACTCCGAGAGCATAGCCAGACGCAGGCACTCTCTTCTACATACAGTTATTCGTTTCATAACGATTAACTAAATCATGGGAGTTACACTCCGAGAGCATAGCCAGACGCAGGCACTCTCTTCAACATACAGTTATTCGTTTCAAAACGATTAACTAAATCATGGGAGTTACACTCCGAGAGCATAGCCAGACGCAGGCACTCTCTTCAACATACAGTTATTCGTTTCATAACGATTAACTAAATCATGGGAGTTACACTCCGAGAGCATAGCCAGACGCAGGCACTCTCTTCTACATACAGTTATTCGTTTCATAACGATTAACTAAATCATGGGAGTTACACTCCGAGAGCATAGCCAGACGCAGGCACTCTCTTCAACATACAGTTATTCGTTTCATAACGATTAACTAAATCATGGGAGTTACACTCCGAGAGCATAGCCAGACGCAGGCACTCTCTTCAACATACAGTTATTCGTTTCATAACGATTAACTAAATCATGGGAATTACACTGCGAGAGCATACATAGCCAGACGTAGGCACTCTCTTCTACATACAGTTATTCGTTTCAAAACGATTAACTAAATCATGGGAGTTACACTCCGAGAGCATAGCCAGACGCAGGCACTCTCTTCTACATACAGTTATTCGTTTCATAACGATTAACTAAATCATGGGAGTTACACTCCGAGAGCATAGCCAGACGCAGGCACTCTCTTCTACATACAGTTATTCGTTTCATAACGATTAACTAAATCATGGGAGTTACACTCCGAGAGCATACATAGCCAGACGTAGGCACTCTCTTCTACATACAGTTATTCGTTTCATAACGATTAACTAAATCATGGGAGTTACACTCCGAGAGCATACATAGCTAGACGTAGGCACTCTCTTCTACATACAGTTATTCGTTTCATAACGATTAACTAAATCATGGGAGTTACACTCCGAGAGCATAGCCAGACGCAGGCACTCTCTTCTACATACAGTTATTCGTTTCATAACGATTAACTAAATCATGGGAGTTACACTCCGAGAGCATAGCCAGACGCAGGCACTCTCTTCAACATACAGTTATTCGTTTCATAACGATTAACTAAATCATGGGAGTTACACTCCGAGAGCATACATAGCCAGACGTAGGCACTCTCTTCTACATACAGTTATTCGTTTCATAACGATTAACTAAATCATGGGAGTTACACTCCGAGAGCATACATAGCTAGACGTAGGCACTCTCTTCTACATACAGTTATTCGTTTCATAACGATTAACTAAATCATGGGAGTTACACTCCGAGAGCATAGCCAGACGCAGGCACTCTCTTCTACATACAGTTATTCGTTTCATAACGATTAACTAAATCATGGGAGTTACACTCCGAGAGCATAGCCAGACGCAGGCACTCTCTTCTACATACAGTTATTCGTTTCATAACGATTAACTAAATCATGGGAGTTACACTCCGAGAGCATAGCCAGACGCAGGCACTCTCTTAAACATACAGTTATTCGTTTCATAACGATTAACTAAATCATTGAGTTACACTCCGAGAGCATAGCCAGACGCAGGCACTCTCTTCAACATACAGTTATTCGTTTCATAACGATTAACTAAATCATGGGAGTTACACTCCGAGAGCATAGCCAGACGCAGGCACTCTCTTCAACATACAGTTATTCGTTTCATAACGATTAACTAAATCATGGGAGTTACACTCCGAGAGCATAGCCAGACGCAGGCACTCTCTTCTACATACAGTTATTCGTTTCATAACGATTAACTAAATCATGGGAGTTACACTCCGAGAGCATAGCCAGACGCAGGCACTCTCTTCAACATACAGTTATTCGTTTCATAACGATTAACTAAATCATGGGAGTTACACTCCGAGAGCATAGCCAGACGCAGGCACTCTCTTCAACATACAGTTATTCGTTTCATAACGATTAACTAAATCATGGGAGTTACACTCCGAGAGCATAGCCAGACGCAGGCACTCTCTTCTACATACAGTTATTCGTTTCATAACGATTAACTAAATCATGGGAGTTACAGTCCGAGAGCATAGCCAGACGCAGGCACTCTCTTCAACATACAGTAATTCGTTTCATAACGATTAACTAAATCATGGGAGTTACACTCCGAGAGCATAGCCAGACGCAGGCACTCTCTTCAACATACAGTTATTCGTTTCATAACGATTAACTAAATCATGGGAGTTACACTCCGAGAGCATAGCCAGACGCAGGCACTCTCTTCAACATACAGTTATTCGTTTCATAACGATTAACTAAATCATGGGAGTTACACTCCGAGAGCATAGCCAGACGCAGGCACTCTCTTCAACATACAGTTATTCGTTTCAAAACGATTAACTAAATCATGGGAGTTACACTCCGAGAGCATAGCCAGACGCAGGCACTCTCTTCAACATACAGTAATTCGTTTCATAACGATTAACTAAATCATGGGAGTTACACTCCGAGAGCATAGCCAGACGCAGGCACTCTCTTCAACATACAGTTATTCGTTTCATAACGATTAACTAAATCATGGGAGTTACACTCCGAGAGCATAGCCAGACGCAGGCACTCTCTTCAACATACAGTTATTCGTTTCATAACGATTAACTAAATCATGGGAGTTACACTCCGAGAGCATAGCCAGACGCAGGCACTCTCTTCTACATACAGTTATTCGTTTCATAACGATTAACTAAATCATGGGAGTTACACTCCGAGTGCATACATAGCCAGACGTAGGCACTCTCTTCTACATACAGTTATTCGTTTCATAACGATTAACTAAATCATGGGAGTTACACTCCGAGAGCATAGCCAGACGCAGGCACTCTCTTCAACATACAGTTATTCGTTTCATAACGATTAACTAAATCATGGGAGTTACACTCCGAGAGCATAGCCAGACGCAGGCACTCTCTTCTACATACAGTTATTCGTTTCATAACGATTAACTAAATCATGGGAGTTACACTCCGAGAGCATAGCCAGACGCAGGCACTCTCTTCAACATACAGTTATTCGTTTCAAAACGATTAACTAAATCATGGGAGTTACACACCGAGAGCATAGCCAGACGCAGGCACTCTCTTCTACATACAGTTATTCGTTTCATAACGATTAACTAAATCATGGGAGTTACACTCCGAGAGCATAGCCAGACGCAGGCACTCTCTTCAACATACAGTTATTCGTTTCATAACGATTAACTAAATCATGGGAGTTACACTCCGAGAGCATAGCCAGACGCAGGCACTCTCTTCAACATACAGTTATTCGTTTCATAACGATTAACTAAATCATGGGAGTTACACTCCGAGAGCATAGCCAGACGCAGGCACTCTCTTCAACATACAGTTATTCGTTTCATAACGATTAACTAAATCATGGGAGTTACACTCCGAGAGCATAGCCAGACGCAGGCACTCTCTTCAACATACAGTTATTCGTTTCATAACGATTAACTAAATCATGGGAGTTACACTCCGAGAGCATAGCCAGACGCAGGCACTCTCTTCTACATACAGTTATTCGTTTCATAACGATTAACTAAATCATGGGAGTTACACTCCGAGAGCATAGCCAGACGCAGGCACTCTCTTCAACATACAGTTATTCGTTTCATAACGATTAACTAAATCACGGGAGTTACACTCCGAGAGCATAGCCAGACGCAGGCACTCTCTTCAACATACAGTTATTCGTTTCATAACGATTAACTAAATCATGGGAGTTACACTCCGAGAGCATAGCCAGACGCAGGCACTCTCTTCAACATACAGTTATTCGTTTCATAACGATTAACTAAATCATGGGAGTTACACTCCGAGAGCATAGCCAGACGCAGGCACTCTCTTCAACATACAGTTATTCGTTTCATAACGATTAACTAAATCATGGGAGTTACACTCCGAGAGCATAGCCAGACGCAGGCACTCTCTTCAATATACAGTTATTCGTTTCATAACGATTAACTAAATCATGGGAGATACACTCCGAGAGCATAGCCAGACGCAGGCACTCTCTTCAACATACAGTTATTCGTTTCATAACGATTAACTAAATCATGGGAGTTACACTCCGAGAGCATAGCCAGACGCAGGCACTCTCTTCAACATACAGTTATTCGTTTCATAACGATTAACTAAATCATGGGAATTACACTCCGAGAGCATACATAGCCAGACGTAGGCACTCTCTTCTACATACAGTTATTCGTTTCATAACGATTAACTAAATCATGGGAGTTACACTCCGAGAGCATAGCCAGACGCAGGCACTCTCTTCAACATACAGTTATTCGTTTCATAACGATTAACTAAATCATGGGAGTTACACTCCGAGAGCATACATAGCCAGACGTAGGCACTCTCTTCTACATACACTTATTCGTTTCATAACGATTAACTAAATCATGGGAGTTACACTCCGAGAGCATAGCCAGACGCAGGCACTCTCTTCAACATACAGTTATTCGTTTCATAACGATTAACTAAATCATGGGAGTTACACTCCGAGAGCATAGCCAGACGCAGGCACTCTCTTCAACATACAGTTATTCGTTTCATAACGATTAACTAAATCATGGGAGTTACACTCCGAGAGCATAGCCAGACGCAGGCACTCTCTTCAACATACAGTTATTCGTTTCATAACGATTAACTAAATCATGGGAGTTACACTCCGAGAGCATAGCCAGACGCAGGCACTCTCTTCAACATACAGTTATTCGTTTCATAACGATTAACTAAATCATGGGAGTTACACTCCGAGAGCATACATAGCCAGACGTAGGCACTCTCTTCTACATACAGTTATTCGTTTCATAACGATTAACTAAATCATGGGAGTTACACTCCGAGAGCATAGCCAGACGCAGGCACTCTCTTTTCTACATACAGTTATTCGTTTCATAACGATTAACTAAATCATGGGAGTTACACTCCGAGAGCATAGCCAGACGCAGGCACTCTTTTCAACATACAGTTATTCGTTTCATAACGATTAACTAAATCATGGGAGTTACACTCCGAGAGCATAGCCAGACGCAGGCACTCTCTTCAACATACAGTTATTCGTTTCATAACGATTAACTAAATCATGGGAGTTACACTCCGAGAGCATAGCCAGACGCAGGCACTCTCTTCAACATACAGTTATTCGTTTCATAACGATTAACTAAATCATGGGAGTTACACTCCGAGAGCATAGCCAGACGCAGGCACTCTCTTCAACATACAGTTATTCGTTTCATAACGATTAACTAAATCATGGGAGTTACACTCCGAGAGCATAGCCAGACGCAGGCACTCTCTTCTACATACAGTTATTCGTTTCATAACGATTAACTAAATCATGGGAGTTACACTCCGAGAGCATAGCCAGACGCAGGCACTCTCTTCTACATACATTTATTCGTTTCATAACGATTAACTAAATCATGGGAGTTACACTCCGAGAGCATAGCCAGACGCAGGCACTCTCTTCTACATACAGTTATTCGTTTCATAACGATTAACTAAATCATGGGAGTTACACTCCGAGAGCATAGCCAGACGCAGGCACTCTCTTCAACATACAGTTATTCGTTTCAAAACGATTAACTAAATCATGGGAGTTACACTCCGAGAGCATAGCCAGACGCAGGCACTCTCTTCAACATACAGTTATTCGTTTCATAACGATTAACTAAATCATGGGAGTTACACTCCGAGAGCATAGCCAGACGCAGGCACTCTCTTCTACATACAGTTATTCGTTTCATAACGATTAACTAAATCATGGGAGTTACACTCCGAGAGCATAGCCAGACGCAGGCACTCTCTTCAACATACAGTTATTCGTTTCATAACGATTAACTAAATCATGGGAGTTACACTCCGAGAGCATAGCCAGACGCAGGCACTCTCTTCAACATACAGTTATTCGTTTCATAACGATTAACTAAATCATGGGAATTACACTCCGAGAGCATACATAGCCAGACGTAGGCACTCTCTTCTACATACAGTTATTCGTTTCATAACGATTAACTAAATCATGGGAGTTACACTCCGAGAGCATAGCCAGACGCAGGCACTCTCTTCAACATACAGTTATTCGTTTCATAACGATTAACTAAATCATGGGAGTTACACTCCGAGAGCATACATAGCCAGACGTAGGCACTCTCTTCTACATACACTTATTCGTTTCATAACGATTAACTAAATCATGGGAGTTACACTCCGAGAGCATAGCCAGACGCAGGCACTCTCTTCAACATACAGTTATTCGTTTCATAACGATTAACTAAATCATGGGAGTTACACTCCGAGAGCATAGCCAGACGCAGGCACTCTCTTCAACATACAGTTATTCGTTTCATAACGATTAACTAAATCATGGGAGTTACACTCCGAGAGCATAGCCAGACGCAGGCACTCTCTTCAACATACAGTTATTCGTTTCATAACGATTAACTAAATCATGGGAGTTACACTCCGAGAGCATAGCCAGACGCAGGCACTCTCTTCAACATACAGTTATTCGTTTCATAACGATTAACTAAATCATGGGAGTTACACTCCGAGAGCATAGCCAGACGCAGGCACTCTCTTCAACATACAGTTATTCGTTTCATAACGATTAACTAAATCATGGGAGTTACACTCCGAGAGCATAGCCAGACGCAGGCACTCTCTTCAACATACAGTTATTCGTTTCATAACGATTAACTAAATCATGGGAGTTACACTCCGAGAGCATAGCCAGACGCAGGCACTCTCTTCAACATACAGTTATTCGTTTCATAACGATTAACTAAATCATGGGAGTTACACTCCGAGAGCATAGCCAGACGCAGGCACTCTCTTCAACATACAGTTATTCGTTTCATAACGATTAACTAAATCATGGGAGTTACACTCCGAGAGCATAGCCAGACGCAGGCACTCTCTTCAACATACAGTAATTCGTTTCATAACGATTAACTAAATCATGGGAGTTACACTCCGAGAGCATAGCCAGACGCAGGCACTCTCTTCAACATACAGTTATTCGTTTCATAACGATTAACTAAATCATGGGAGTTACACTCCGAGAGCATAGCCAGACGCAGGCACTCTCTTCAACATACAGTTATTCGTTTCATAACGATTAACTAAATCATGGGAGTTACACTCCGAGAGCATAGCCAGACGCAGGCACTCTCTTCAACATACAGTTATTCGTTTCATAACGATTAACTAAATCATGGGAGTTACACTCCGAGAGCATAGCCAGACGCAGGCACTCTCTTCAACATACAGTTATTCGTTTCATAACGATTAACTAAATCATGGGAGTTACACTCCGAGAGCATAGCCAGACGCAGGCACTCTCTTCTACATACAGTTATTCGTTTCATAACGATTAACTAAATTATGGGAGTTACACTCCGAGAGCATAGCCAGACGCAGGCACTCTCTTCAACATACAGTAATTCGTTTCATAACGATTAACTAAATCATGGGAGTTACACTCCGAGAGCATAGCCAGACGCAGGCACTCTCTTCAACATACAGTTATTCGTTTCATAACGATTAACTAAATCATGGGAGTTACACTCCGAGAGCATAGCCAGACGCAGGCACTCTCTTCAACATACAGTTATTCGTTTCATAACGATTAACTAAATCATGGGAGTTACACTCCGAGAGCATAGCCAGACGCAGGCACTCTCTTCTACATACAGTTATTCGTTTCATAACGATTAACTAAATCATGGGAGTTACACTCCGAGAGCATAGCCAGACGCAGGCACTCTCTTCTACATACATTTATTCGTTTCATAACGATTAACTAAATCATGGGAGTTACACTCCGAGAGCATAGCCAGACGCAGGCACTCTCTTCTACATACAGTTATTCGTTTCATAACGATTAACTAAATCATGGGAGTTACACTCCGAGAGCATAGCCAGACGCAGGCACTCTCTTCAACATACAGTTATTCGTTTCAAAACGATTAACTAAATCATGGGAGTTACACTCCGAGAGCATAGCCAGACGCAGGCACTCTCTTCAACATACAGTTATTCGTTTCATAACGATTAACTAAATCATGGGAGTTACACTCCGAGAGCATAGCCAGACGCAGGCACTCTCTTCTACATACAGTTATTCGTTTCATAACGATTAACTAAATCATGGGAGTTACACTCCGAGAGCATAGCCAGACGCAGGCACTCTCTTCAACATACAGTTATTCGTTTCATAACGATTAACTAAATCATGGGAGTTACACTCCGAGAGCATAGCCAGACGCAGGCACTCTCTTCAACATACAGTTATTCGTTTCATAACGATTAACTAAATCATGGGAATTACACTCCGAGAGCATACATAGCCAGACGTAGGCACTCTCTTCTACATACAGTTATTCGTTTCATAACGATTAACTAAATCATGGGAGTTACACTCCGAGAGCATAGCCAGACGCAGGCACTCTCTTCAACATACAGTTATTCGTTTCATAACGATTAACTAAATCATGGGAGTTACACTCCGAGAGCATACATAGCCAGACGTAGGCACTCTCTTCTACATACACTTATTCGTTTCATAACGATTAACTAAATCATGGGAGTTACACTCCGAGAGCATAGCCAGACGCAGGCACTCTCTTCAACATACAGTTATTCGTTTCATAACGATTAACTAAATCATGGGAGTTACACTCCGAGAGCATAGCCAGACGCAGGCACTCTCTTCAACATACAGTTATTCGTTTCATAACGATTAACTAAATCATGGGAGTTACACTCCGAGAGCATAGCCAGACGCAGGCACTCTCTTCAACATACAGTTATTCGTTTCATAACGATTAACTAAATCATGGGAGTTACACTCCGAGAGCATAGCCAGACGCAGGCACTCTCTTCAACATACAGTTATTCGTTTCATAACGATTAACTAAATCATGGGAGTTACACTCCGAGAGCATACATAGCCAGACGTAGGCACTCTCTTCTACATACAGTTATTCGTTTCATAACGATTAACTAAATCATGGGAGTTACACTCCGAGAGCATAGCCAGACGCAGGCACTCTCTTTTCTACATACAGTTATTCGTTTCATAACGATTAACTAAATCATGGGAGTTACACTCCGAGAGCATAGCCAGACGCAGGCACTCTTTTCAACATACAGTTATTCGTTTCATAACGATTAACTAAATCATGGGAGTTACACTCCGAGAGCATAGCCAGACGCAGGCACTCTCTTCTACATACAGTTATTCGTTTCATAACGATTAACTAAATCATGGGAGTTACACTCCGAGAGCATAGCCAGACGCAGGCACTCTCTTCTACATACAGTTATTCGTTTCATAACGATTAACTAAATCATGGGAGTTACACTCCGAGAGCATAGCCAGACGCAGGCACTCTCTTCAACATACAGTTATTCGTTTCATAACGATTAACTAAATCATGGGAGTTACACTCCGAGAGCATAGCCAGACGCAGGCACTCTCTTCAACATACAGTTATTCGTTTCATAACGATTAACTAAATCATGGGAGTTACACTCCGAGAGCATAGCCAGACGCAGGCACTCTTTTCAACATACAGTTATTCGTTTCATAACGATTAACTAAATCATGGGAGTTACACTCCGAGAGCATAGCCAGACGCAGGCACTCTCTTCTACATACAGTTATTCGTTTCATAACGATTAACTAAATCATGGGAGTTACACTCCGAGAGCATAGCCAGACGCAGGCACTTTCTTCAACATACAGTTATTCGTTTCATAACGTTTAACTAAATCATGGGAGTTACACTCCGAGAGCATAGCCAGACGCAGGCACTCTCTTCAACATACAGTTATTCGTTTCATAACGATTAACTAAATCATGGGAGTTACACTCCGAGAGCATAGCCAGACGCAGGCACTCTCTTCAACATACAGTTATTCG
>NW_025576170.1:0-15937 GCF_905147105.1 Pieris brassicae
AAGGCACTCTCTTCTACGTACAGTTATTCGTTTCATAACGATTAACTAAATCATGGGAGTTACACTCCGAGAGCATAGCCAGACGCAGGAACTCTCTTCTACATACAGTTATTCGTTTCATAACGATTAACTAAATCATGGGAGTTACACTCCGAGAGCATAGCCAGACGCAGGCACTCTCTTCTACATACAGTTATTCGTTTCATAACGATTAACTAAATCATGGGAGTTACACTCCGAGAGCATAGCCAGACGCAGGCACTCTCTTCTACATACAGTTATTCGTTTCATAACGATTAACTAAATCATGGGAGGTACACTCCGAGAGCATAGCCAGACGCAGGCACTCTCTTCTACATACAGTTATTCGTTTCATAACGATTAACTAAATCATGGGAGTTACACTCCGAGAGCATACATAGCTAGACGTAGGCACTCTCTTCTACATACAGTTATTCGTTTCATAACGATTAACTAAATCATGGGAGTTACACTCCGAGAGCATAGCCAGACGCAGGCACTCTCTTCTACATACAGTTATTCGTTTCATAACGATTAACTAAATCATGGGAGTTACACACCGAGAGCATAGCCAGACGCAGGCACTCTCTTCTACATACAGTTATTCGTTTCATAACGATTAACTAAATCATGGGAGTTACACTCCGAGAGCATAGCCAGACGCAGGCACTCTCTTCTACATACAGTTATTCGTTTCATAACGATTAACTAAATAATGGGAGTTACACTCCGAGAGCATAGCCAGACGCAGGCACTCTCTTCTACATACAGTTATTCGTTTCATAACGATTAACTAAATAATGGGAGTTACACTCCGAGAGCATAGCCAGACGCAGGCACTCTCTTCTACATACAGTTATTCGTTTCATAACGATTAACTAAATCATGGGAGTTACACTCCGAGAGCATAGCCAGACGTAGGCACTCTCTTCTACATACAGTTATTCGTTTCATAACGATTAACTAAATCATGGGAGTTACACTCCGAGAGCATACATAGCCAGACGTAGGCACTCTCTTCTACATACAGTTATTCGTTTCATAACGATTAACTAAATCATGGTAGTTACACTCCGAGAGCATACATAGCTAGACGTAGGCACTCTCTTCTACATACAGTTATTCGTTTCATAACGATTAACTAAATCATGGGAGTTACACTCCGAGAGCATAGCCAGACGCAGGCACTCTCTTCTACATACAGTTATTCGTTTCATAACGATTAACTAAATCATGGGAGTTACACTCCGAGAGCATAGCCAGACGCAGGCACTCTCTTCTACATATAGTTATTCGTTTCATAACGATTAACTAAATCATGGGAGTTACACTCCGAGAGCATAGCCAGACGCAGGCACTCTCTTCTACATACAGTTATTCGTTTCATAACGATTAACTAAATCATGGGAGTTACACTCCGAGAGCATAGCCAGACGCAGGCACTCTCTTCAACATACAGTTATTCGTTTCATAACGATTAACTAAATCATGGGAGTTACACTCCGAGAGCATAGCCAGACGCAGGCACTCTCTTCAACATACAGTTATTCGTTTCATAACGATTAACTAAATCATGAGAGTTACACTCCGAGAGCATAGCCAGACGCAGGCACTCTCTTCAACATACAGTTATTCGTTTCATAACGATTAACTAAATCATGGGAGTTACACTCCGAGAGCATAGCCAGACGCAGGCACTCTCTTCAACATACAGTTATTCGTTTCATAACGATTAACTAAATCATGGGAGTTACACTCCGAGAGCATAGCCAGACGCAGGCACTCTCTTCTACATACAGTTATTCGTTTCATAACGATTAACTAAATCATGGGAGTTACACTCCGAGAGCATAGCCAGACGCAGGTACTCTCTTCTACATACAGTTATTCGTTTCATAACGATTAACTAAATCATGGGAGTTACACTCCGAGAGCATAGCCAGACGCAGGCACTCTCTTCTACATACAGTTATTCGTTTCATAACGATTAACTAAATCATGGGAGATACACTCCGAGAGCATAGCCAGACGCAGGCACTCTCTTCAACATACAGTTATTCGTTTCATAACGATTAACTAAATCATGGGAGTTACACTCCGAGAGCATAGCCAGACGCAGGCACTCTCTTCAACATACAGTTATTCGTTTCATAACGATTAACTAAATCATGGGAGTTACACTCCGAGAGCATAGCCAGACGCAGGCACTCTCTTCAACATACAGTTATTCGTTTCATAACGATTAACTAAATCATGGGAGTTACACTCCGAGAGCATAGCCAGACGCAGGCACTCTCTTCAACATACAGTTATTCGTTTCATAACGATTAACTAAATCATGGGAGTTACACTCCGAGAGCATAGCCAGACGCAGGCACTCTCTTCAACATACAGTTATTCGTTTCATAACGATTAACTAAATCATGGGAGTTACACTCCGAGAGCATAGCCAGACGCAGGCACTCTCTTCTACATACAGTTATTCGTTTCATAACGATTAACTAAATCATGGGAGTTACACTCCGAGAGCATAGCCAGACGCAGGCACTCTCTTCAACATACAGTTATTCGTTTCATAACGATTAACTAAATCATGGGAGTTACACTCCGAGAGCATAGCCAGACGCAGGTACTCTCTTCAACATACAGTTATTCGTTTCATAACGATTAACTAAATCATGGGAGTTACACTCCGAGAGCATAGCCAGACGCAGGCACTCTCTTCTACATACAGTTATTCGTTTCATAACGATTAACTAAATCATGGGAGTTACACTCCGAGAGCATAGCCAGACGCAGGCACTCTCTTCAACATACAGTTATTCGTTTCAAAACGATTAACTAAATCATGGGAGTTACACTCCGAGAGCATAGCCAGACGCAGGCACTCTCTTCAACATACAGTTATTCGTTTCATAACGATTAACTAAATCATGGGAGTTACACTCCGAGAGCATAGCCAGACGCAGGCCCTCTCTTCAACATACAGTTATTCGTTTCATAACGATTAACTAAATCATGGGAGTTACACTCCGAGAGCATAGCCAGACGCAGGCACTCTCTTCTACATACAGTTATTCGTTTCATAACGATTAACTAAATCATGGGAGTTACACTCCGAGAGCATAGCCAGACGCAGGCACTCTCTTCTACATACAGTTATTCGTTTCATAACGATTAACTAAATCATGGGAGTTACACTCCGAGAGCATAGCCAGACGCAGGCACTCTCTTCTACATACAGTTATTCGTTTCATAACGATTAACTAAATCATGGGAGTTACACTCCGAGAGCATACATAGCCAGACGTAGGCACTCTCTTCTACATACAGTTATTCGTTTCATAACGATTAACTAAATAATGGGAGTTACACTCCGAGAGCATAGCCAGACGCAGGCACTCTCTTCTACATACAGTTATTCGTTTCATAACGATTAACTAAATCATGGGAGTTACACTCCGAGAGCATAGCCAGACGCAGGCACTCTCTTCAAGATACAGTTATTCGTTTCATAACGATTAACTAAATCATGGGAGTTACACTCCGAGAGCATACATAGCCAGACGTAGGCACTCTCTTCTACATACAGTTATTCGTTTCATAACGATTAACTAAATCATGGGAGTTACACTCCGAGAGCATAGCCAGACGTAGGCACTCTCTTCTACATACAGTTATTCGTTTCATAACGATTAACTAAATCATGGGAGTTACACTCCGAAAGCATAGCCAGACGCAGGCACTCTCTTCTACATACAGTTATTCGTTTCATAACGATTAACTAAATCATGGGAGTTACACTCCGAGAGCATAGCCAGACGCAGGCACTCTCTTCTACATACAGTTATTCGTTTCATAACGATTAACTAAATCATGGGAGTTACACTCCGAGAGCATAGCCAGACGCAGGCACTCTCTTCAACATACAGTTATTCGTTTCATAACGATTAACTAAATCATGGGAGTTACACTCCGAGAGCATAGCCAGACGCAGGCACTCTCTTCAACATACAGTTATTCGTTTCATAACGATTAACTAAATCATGGGAGTTACACTCCGAGAGCATAGCCAGACGCAGGCACTCTCTTCTACACACAGTTATTCGTTTCATAACGATTAACTAAATCATGGGAGTTACACTTCGAGAGCATAGCCAGACGCAGGCACTCTCTTCTACACACAGTTATTCGTTTCATAACGATTAACTAAATCATGGGAGTTACACACCGAGAGCATAGCCAGACGCAGGCACTCTCTTCTACATACAGTTATTCGTTTCATAACGATTAACTAAATCATGGGAGTTACACTCCGAGAGCATAGCCAGACGCAGGCACTCTCTTCAACATACAGTTATTCGTTTCATAACGATTAACTAAATCATGGGAGTTACACTCCGAGAGCATAGCCAGACGCAGGCACTCTCTTCTACATACAGTTATTCGTTTCATAACGATTAACTAAATCATGGGAGTTACACTCCGAGAGCATAGCCAGACGCAGGCACTCTCTTCTACATACAGTTATTCGTTTCATAACGATTAACTAAATCATGGGAGTTACACTCCGAGAGCATAGCCAGACGCAGGCACTCTCTTCTACATACAGTTATTCGTTTCATAACGATTAACTAAATCATGGGAGTTACACTCCGAGAGCATAGCCAGACGCAGGCACTCTCTTCTACATACAGTTATTCGTTTCATAACGATTAACTAAATCATGGGAGTTACACTCCGAGAGCATAGCCAGACGCAGGCACTCTCTTCAACATACAGTTATTCGTTTCATAACGATTAACTAAATAATGGGAGTTACACTCCGAGAGCATAGCCAGACGCAGGCACTCTCTTCTACATACAGTTATTCGTTTCATAACGATTAACTAAATCATGGGAGTTACACTCCGAGAGCATAGCCAGACGCAGGCACTCTCTTCTACATACAGTTATTCGTTTCATAACGATTAACTAAATCATGGGAGTTACACTCCGAGAGCATAGCCAGACGCAGGCACTCTCTTCTACATACAGTTATTCGTTTCATAACGATTAACTAAATCATGGGAGTTACACTCCGAGAGCATACATAGCCAGACGTAGGCACTCTCTTCTACATACAGTTATTCGTTTCATAACGATTAACTAAATAATGGGAGTTACACTCCGAGAGCATAGCCAGACGCAGGCACTCTCTTCTACATACAGTTATTCGTTTCATAACGATTAACTAAATCATGGGAGTTACACTCCGAGAGCATAGCCAGACGCAGGCACTCTCTTCTACATACAGTTATTTGTTTCATAACGATTAACTAAATCATGGGAGTTACACTCCGAGAGCATAGCCAGACGCGGGCACTCACTTCTACATACAGTTATTCGTTTCATAACGATTAACTAAATCATGGGAGTTACACTCCGAGAGCATACATAGCCAGACGTAGGCACTCTCTTCTACATACAGTTATTCGTTTCATAACGATTAACTAAATCATGGGAGTTACACTCCGAGAGCATAGCCAGACGCAGGCACTCTCTTCAACATACAGTTATTCGTTTCATAACGATTAACTAAATCATGGGAGTTACACTCCGAGAGCATAGCCAGACGCAGGCACTCTCTTCAACATACAGTTATTCGTTTCATAACGATTAACTAAATCATGGGAGTTACACTCCGAGAGCATAGCCAGACGCAGGCACTCTCTTCTACATACAGTTATTCGTTTCATAACGATTAACTAAATCATGGGAGTTACACTCCGAGAGCATAGCCAGACGCAGGCACTCTCTTCTACATACAGTTATTCGTTTCATAACGATTAACTAAATCATGGGAGTTACACTCCGAGAGCATAGCCAGACGCAGGCACTCTCTTCTACATACAGTTATTCGTTTCATAACGATTAACTAAATCATGGGAGTTACATTCCGAGAGCATAGCCAGACGCAGGCACTCTCTTCTACATACAGTTATTCGTTTCATAACGATTAACTAAATCATGGGAGTTACACTCCGAGAGCATAGCCAGACGCAGGCACTCTCTTCTACATACAGTTATTCGTTTCATAACGATTAACTAAATCATGGGAGTTACACTCCGAGAGCATAGCCAGACGCAGGCACTCTCTTCTACATACAGTTATTCGTTTCATAACGATTAACTAAATCATGGGAGTTACACTCCGAGAGCATAGCCAGACGCAGGCACTCTCTTCTACACACAGTTATTCGTTTCATAACGATTAACTAAATCATGGGAGTTACACTCCGAGAGCATACATAGCCAGACGTAGGCACTCTCTTCTACATACGGTTATTCATTTCACAACGATTAACTAAATCATGGGAGTTACACTCCGAGAGCACAGCCAGACGCAGGCACTCTCTTCTACATACAGTTATTCGTTTCATAACGATTAACTAAATCATGGGAGTTACACTCCGAGAGCATAGCCAGACGCAGGCACTCTCTTCTACACACAGTTATTCGTTTCATAACGATTAACTAAATCATGGGAGTTACACTCCGAGAGCATAGCCAGACGCAGGCACTCTCTTCTACATACAGTTATTCGTTTCATAACGATTAACTAAATCATGGGAGTTACACTCCGAGAGTATAGCCAGACGCAGGCACTCTCTTCTATATACAGTTATTCGTTTCATAACGATTAACTAAATCATGGGAGTTACACTCCGAGAGCATAGCCAGACGCAGGCACTCTCTTCTACATACAGTTATTCGTTTCATAACGATTAACTAAATCATGGGAGTTACACTCCGAGAGCATACATAGCCAGACGTAGGCACTCTCTTCTACATACAGTTATTCGTTTCATAACGATTAACTAAATCATGGGAGTTACACTCCGAGAGCATACATAGCCAGACGTAGGCACTCTCTTCTACATACAGTTATTCGTTTCATAACGATTAACTAAATCATGGGAGTTACACTCCGAGAGCATAGCCAGACGCAGGCACTCTCTTCTACATACAGTTATTCGTTTCATAACGATTAACTAAATCATGGGAGTTACACTCCGAGAGCATAGCCAGATGCAGGCACTCTCTTCTACATACAGTTATTCGTTTCATAACGATTAACTAAATCATGGGAGTTACACTCCGAGAGCATAGCCAGACGCAGGCACTCTCTTCTACATACAGTTATTCGTTTCATAACGATTAACTAAATCATGGGAGTTACACTCCGAGAGCATAGCCAGACGCAGGCACTCTCTTCTACATACAGTTATTCGTTTCATAACGATTAACTAAATCATGGGAGTTACACTTCGAGAGCATAGCCAGACGCAGGCCCTCTCTTCTACACACAGTTATTCGTTTCATAACGATTAACTAAATCATGGGAGTTACCCACCGAGAGCATAGCCAGACGCAGGCACTCTCTTCTACATACAGTTATTCGTTTCATAACGATTAACTAAATCATGGGAGTTACACTCCGAGAGCATAGCCAGACGCAGGCACTCTCTTCAACATACAGTTATTCGTTTCATAACGATTAACTAAATCATGGGAGTTACACTCCGAGAGCATAGCCAGACGCAGGCACTCTCTTCAACATACAGTTATTCGTTTCATAACGATTAACTAAATCATGGGAGTTACACTCCGAGAGCATAGCCAGACGCAGGCACTCTCTTCAACATACAGTTATTCGTTTCATAACGATTAACTAAATCATGGGAGTTACACTCCGAGAGCATAGCCAGACGCAGGCACTCTCTTCTACATACAGTTATTCGTTTCATAACGATTAACTAAATCATGGGAGTTACACTCCGAGAGCATAGCCAGACGCAGGCACTCTCTTCTACATACAGTTATTCGTTTCATAACGATTAACTAAATCATGGGAGTTACACTCCGAGAGCATAGCCAGACGCAGGCACTCTCTTCAACATACAGTTATTCGTTTCATAACGATTAACTAAATAATGGGAGTTACACTCCGAGAGCATAGCCAGACGCAGGCACTCTCTTCTACATACAGTTATTCGTTTCATAACGATTAACTAAATCATGGGAGTTACACTCCGAGAGCATAGCCAGACGCAGGCACTCTCTTCTACATACAGTTATTCGTTTCATAACGATTAACTAAATCATGGGAGTTACACTCCGAGAGCATAGCCAGACGCAGGCACTCTCTTCTACATACAGTTATTCGTTTCATAACGATTAACTAAATCATGGGAGTTACACTCCGAGAGCATAGCCAGACGCAGGCACTCTCTTCTACATACAGTTATTCGTTTCATAACGATTAACTAAATCATGGGAGTTACACTCCGAGAGCATAGCCAGACGCAGGCACTCTCTTCTACATACAGTTATTCGTTTCATAACGATTAACTAAATCATGGGAGTTACACTCCGAGAGCATAGCCAGACGCAGGCACTCTCTTCTACATACAGTTATTCGTTTCATAACGATTAACTAAATCATGGGAGTTACACTCCGAGAGCATAGCCAGACGCAGGCACTCTCTTCTACATACAGTTATTCGTTTCATAACGATTAACTAAATCATGGGAGTTACACTCCGAGAGCATAGCCAGACGCAGGCACTCTCTTCTACATACAGTTATTCGTTTCATAACGATTAACTAAATTATGGGAGTTACACTCCGAGAGCATACCTAGCCAGACGTAGGCACTCTCTTCTACATACAGTTATTCGTTTCATAACGATTAACTAAATCATGGGAGTTACACTCCGAGAGCATAGCCAGACGCAGGCACTCTCTTCTACATACAGTTATTCGTTTCATAACGATTAACTAAATCATGGGAGTTACACTCCGAGAGCATAGCCAGACGCAGGCACTCTCTTCTACATACAGTTATTCGTTTCATAACGATTAACTAAATCATGGGAGTTACACTCCGAGAGCATAGCCAGACGCAGGCACTCTCTTCTACATACAGTTATTCGTTTCATAACGATTAACTAAATCATGGGAGTTACACTTCGAGAGCATAGCCAGACGCAGGCACTCTCTTCTACACACAGTTATTCGTTTCATAACGATTAACTAAATCATGGGAGTTACAAACCGAGAGCATAGCCAGACGCAGGCACTCTCTTCTACATACAGTTATTCGTTTCATAACGATTAACTAAATCATGGGAGTTACACTCCGAGAGCATAGCCAGACGCAGGCACTCTCTTCTACATACAGTTATTCGTTTCATAACGATTAACTAAATCATGGGAGTTACACTCCGAGAGCATAGCCAGACGCAGGCACTCTCTTCTACATACAGTTATTCGTTTCATAACGATTAACTAAATCATGGGAGTTACACTTCGAGAGCATAGCCAGACGCAGGCACTCTCTTCTACACACAGTTATTCGTTTCATAACGATTAACTAAATCATGGGAGTTACACACCGAGAGCATAGCCAGACGCAGGCACTCTCTTCTACATACAGTTATTCGTTTCATAACGATTAACTAAATCATGGGAGTTACACTCCGAGAGCATAGCCAGACGCAGGCACTCTCTTCAACATACAGTTATTCGTTTCATAACGATTAACTAAATCATGGGAGTTACACTCCGAGAGCATAGCCAGACGCAGGCACTCTCTTCAACATACAGTTATTCGTTTCATAACGATTAACTAAATCATGGGAGTTACACTCCGAGAGCATAGCCAGACGCAGGCACTCTCTTCAACATACAGTTATTCGTTTCATAACGATTAACTAAATCATGGGAGTTACACTCCGAGAGCATAGCCAGACGCAGGCACTCTCTTCTACATACAGTTATTCGTTTCATAACGATTAACTAAATCATGGGAGTTACACTCCGAGAGCATAGCCAGACGCAGGCACTCTCTTCTACATACAGTTATTCGTTTCATAACGATTAACTAAATCATGGGAGTTACACTCCGAAAGCATACATAGCCAGACGTATGCACTCTCTTCTACATACAGTTATTCGTTTCATAACGATTAACTAAATCATGGGAGTTACACTCCGAGAGCATAGCCAGACGCAGGCACTCTCTTCTACATACAGTTATTCGTTTCATAACGATTAACTAAATAATGGGAGTTACACTCCGAGAGCATAGCCAGACGCAGGCACTCTCTTCTACATACAGTTATTCGTTTCATAACGATTAACTAAATCATGGGAGTTACACTCCGAGAGCATAGCCAGACGCAGGCACTCTCTTCTACATACAGTTATTCGTTTCATAACGATTAACTAAATCATGGGAGTTACACTCCGAGAGCATAGCCAGACGCAGGCACTCTCTTCTACATACAGTTATTCGTTTCATAACGATTAACTAAATCATGGGAGTTACACTCCGAGAGCATAGCCAGACGCAGGCACTCTCTTCTACATACAGTTATTCGTTTCATAACGATTAACTAAATCATGGGAGTTACACTCCGAGAGCATAGCCAGACGCAGGCACTCTCTTCTACATACAGTTATTCGTTTCATAACGATTAACTAAATCATGGGAGTTACACTCCGAGAGCATAGCCAGACGCAGGCACTCTCTTCTACATACAGTTATTCGTTTCATAACGATTAACTAAATCATGGGAGTTACACTCCGAGAGCATAGCCAGACGCAGGCACTCTCTTCTACATACAGTTATTCGTTTCATAACGATTAACTAAATTATGGGAGTTACACTCCGAGAGCATACCTAGCCAGACGTAGGCACTCTCTTCTACATACAGTTATTCGTTTCATAACGATTAACTAAATCATGGGAGTTACACTCCGAGAGCATAGCCAGACGCAGGCACTCTCTTCTACATACAGTTATTTGTTTCATAACGATTAACTAAATCATGGGAGTTACACTCCGAGAGCATAGCCAGACGCAGGCACTCTCTTCTACATACAGTTATTCGTTTCATAACGATTAACTAAATCATGGGAGTTACACTCCGAGAGCATACATAGCCAGACGTAGGCACTCTCTTCTACATACAGTTATTCGTTTCATAACGATTAACTAAATCATGGGAGTTACACTCCGAGAGCATACATAGCCAGACGTAGGCACTCTCTTCTACATACGGTTATTCGTTTCACAACGATTAACTAAATCATGGGAGTTACACTCCGAGAGCACAGCCAGACGCAGGCACTCTCTTCTACATACAGTTATTCGTTTCATAACGATTAACTAAATCATGGGAGTTACACTCCGAGAGCATAGCCAGACGCAGGCACTCTCTTCTACACACAGTTATTCGTTTCATAACGATTAACTAAATCATGGGAGTTACACTCCGAGAGCATAGCCAGACGCAGGCACTCTCTTCTACATACAGTTATTCGTTTCATAACGATTAACTAAATCATGGGAGTTACACTCCGAGAGTATAGCCAGACGCAGGCACTCTCTTCTACATACAGTTATTCGTTTCATAACGATTAACTAAATCATGGGAGTTACACTCCGAGAGCATAGCCAGACGCAGGCACTCTCTTCTACATACAGTTATTCGTTTCATAACGATTAACTAAATCATGGGAGTTACACTCCGAGAGCATACATAGCCAGACGTAGGCACTCTCTTCTACATACAGTTATTCGTTTCATAACGATTAACTAAATCATGGGAGTTACACTCCGAGAGCATAGCCAGACGCAGGCACTCTCTTCTACATACAGTTATTCGTTTCATAACGATTAACTAAATCATGGGAGTTACACTCCGAGAGCATAGCCAGATGCAGGCACTCTCTTCTACATACAGTTATTCGTTTCATAACGATTAACTAAATCATGGGAGTTACACTCCGAGAGCATAGCCAGACGCAGGCACTCTCTTCTACATACAGTTATTCGTTTCATAACGATTAACTAAATCATGGGAGTTACATTCCGAGAGCATAGCCAGACGCAGGCACTCTCTTCTACATACAGTTATTCGTTTCATAACGATTAACTAAATCATGGGAGTTACACTCCGAGAGCATAGCCAGACGCAGGCACTGTCTTCTACATACAGTTATTCGTTTCATAACGATTAACTAAATCATGGGAGTTACACTCCGAGAGCATAGCCAGACGCAGGCACTCTCTTCTACATACAGTTATTCGTTTCATAACGATTAACTAAATCATGGGAGTTACACTCCGAGAGCATAGCCAGACGCAGGCACTCTCTTCTACACACAGTTATTCGTTTCATAACGATTAACTAAATCATGGGAGTTACACTCCGAGAGCATAGCCAGACGCAGGCACTCTCTTCTACATACAGTTATTCGTTTCATAACGATTAACTAAATCATGGGAGTTACACTCCGAGAGTATAGCCAGACGCAGGCACTCTCTTCTACACACAGTTATTCGTTTCATAACGATTAACTAAATCATGGGAGTTACACTCCGAGAGCATAGCCAGACGCAGGCACTCTCTTCTACATACAGTTATTCGTTTCATAACGATTAACAAAATCATGGGAGTTACACTCCGAGAGCATACATAGCCAGACGTAGGCACTCTCTTCTACATACAGTTATTCGTTTCATAACGATTAACTAAATCATGGGAGTTACACTCCGAGAGCATACATAGCCAGACGTAGGCACTCTCTTCTACATACAGTTATTCGTTTCATAACGATTAACTAAATCATGGGAGTTACACTCCGAGAGCATAGCCAGACGCAGGCACTCTCTTCTACACACAGTTATTCGTTTCATAACGATTAACTAAATCATGGGAGTTACACTCCGAGAGCATAGCCAGATGCAGGCACTCTCTTCTACATACAGTTATTCGTTTCATAACGATTAACTAAATCATGGGAGTTACACTCCGAGAGCATAGCCAGACGCAGGCACTCTCTTCTACATACAGTTATTCGTTTCATAACGATTAACTAAATCATGGGAGTTACACTCCGAGAGCATAGCCAGACGCAGGCACTCTCTTCTACATACAGTTATTCGTTTCATAACGATTAACTAAATCATGGGAGTTACACTCCGAGAGCATAGCCAGACGCAGGCACTCTCTTCTACATACAGTTATTCGTTTCATAACGATTAACTAAATCATGGGAGTTACACTCCGAGAGCATACATAGCCAGACGTAGGCACTCTCTTCTACATACAGTTATTCGTTTCATAACGATTAACTAAATCATGGGAGTTACACTCCGAGAGCATACATAGCCAGACGTAGGCACTCTCTTCTACATACAGTTATTCGTTTCACAACGATTAACTAAATCATGGGAGTTACACTCCGAGAGCATAGCCAGACGCAGGCACTCTCTTCTACACACAGTTATTCGTTTCATAACGATTAACTAAATCATGGGAGTTACACTCCGAGAGCACAGCCAGACGCAGGAACTCTCTTCTACACACAGTTATTCGTTTCACAACGATTAACTAAATCATGGGAGTTACACTCCGAGAGCATAGCCAGACGCAGGCACTCTCTTCTACACACAGTTATTCGCTTCATAACGATTAACTAAATCATGGGAGTTACACTCCGAGAGCACAGCCAGACGCAGGCACTCTCTTCTACACACAGTTATTCGTTTCACAACGATTAACTAAATCATGGGAGTTACACTCCGAGAGCATAGCCAGACGCAGGCACTCTCTTCTACATACAGTTATTCGTTTCATAACGATTAACTAAATCATGGGAGTTACACTCCGAGAGCATAGCCAGACGCAGGCACTCTCTTCAACATACAGTTATTCGTTTCATAACGATTAACTAAATCATGGGAGTTACACTCCGAGAGCATAGCCAGACGCAGGCACTCTCTTCAACATACAGTTATTCGATTCATAACGATTAACTAAATCATGGGAGTTACACTCCGAGAGCATAGCCAGACGCAGGCACTCTCTTCTACATACAGTTATTCGTTTCATAACGATTAACTAAATCATGGGAGTTACACTCCGAGAGCATACATAGCCAGACGTAGGCACTCTCTTCTACATACAGTTATTCGTTTCATAACGATTAACTAAATCATGGGAGTTACACTCCGAGAGCATAGCCAGACGCAGGCACTGTCTTCTACATACAGTTATTCGTTTCATAACGATTAACTAAATCATGGGAGTTACACTCCGAGAGCATAGCCAGACGCAGGCACTCTCTTCTACATCCAGTTATTCGTTTCATAACGATTAACTAAATCATGGGAGTTACACACCGAGAGCATAGCCAGACGCAGGCACTCTCTTCTACATACAGTTATTCGTTTCATAACGATTAACTAAATCATGGGAGTTACACTCCGAGAGCATAGCCAGACGCAGGCACTCTCTTCAACATACAGTTATTCGTTTCATAACGATTAACTAAATCATGGGAGTTACACTCCGAGAGCATAGCCAGACGCAGGCACTCTCTACTACACACAGTTATTCGTTTCATAACGATTAACTAAATCATGGGAGTTACACTTCGAGAGCATAGCCAGACGCAGGCACTCTCTTCTACACACAGTTATTCGTTTCATAACGATTAACTAAATCATGGGAGTTACACACCGAGAGCATAGCCAGACGCAGGCACTCTCTTCTACATACAGTTATTCGTTTCATAACGATTAACTAAATCATGGGAGTTACACTCCGAGAGCATAGCCAGACGCAGGCACTCTCTTCAACATACAGTTATTCGTTTCATAACGATTAACTAAATCATGGGAGTTACACTCCGAGAGCATAGCCAGACGCAGGCACTCTCTTCTACATACAGTTATTCGTTTCATAACGATTAACTAAATCATGGGAGTTACACTCCGAGAGCATAGCCAGACGCAGGCACTCTCTTCTACATACAGTTATTCGTTTCATACGATTAACTAAATCATGGGAGTTACACTCCGAGAGCATAGCCAGACGCAGGCACTCTCTTCTACATACAGTTATTCGTTTCATAACGATTAACTAAATCATGGGAGTTACACTCCGAGAGCATAGCCAGACGCAGGCACTCTCTTCTACATACAGTTATTCGTTTCATAACGATTAACTAAATCATGGGAGTTACACTCCGAGAGCATAGCCAGACGCAGGCACTCTCTTCAACATACAGTTATTCGTTTCATAACGATTAACTAAATAATGGGAGTTACACTCCGAGAGCATAGCCAGACGCAGGCACTCTCTTCTACATACAGTTATTCGTTTCATAACGATTAACTAAATCATGGGAGTTACACTCCGAGAGCATAGCCAGACGCAGGCACTCTCTTCTACATACAGTTATTCGTTTCATAACGATTAACTAAATCATGGGAGTTACACTCCGAGAGCATAGCCAGACGCAGGCACTCTCTTCTACATACAGTTATTCGTTTCATAACGATTAACTAAATCATGGGAGTTACACTCCGAGAGCATAGCCAGACGCAGGCACTCTCTTCTACATACAGTTATTCGTTTCATAACGATTAACTAAATCATGGGAGTTACACTCCGAGAGCATAGCCAGACGCAGGCACTCTCTTCTACATACAGTTATTCGTTTCATAACGATTAACTAAATCATGGGAGTTACACTCCGAGAGCATAGCCAGACGCAGGCACTCTCTTCTACATACAGTTATTCGTTTCATAACGATTAACTAAATCATGGGAGTTACACTCCGAGAGCATAGCCAGACGCAGGCACTCTCTTCTACATACAGTTATTCGTTTCATAACGATTAACTAAATCATGGGAGTTACACTCCGAGAGCATAGCCAGACGCAGGCACTCTCTTCTACATACAGTTATTCGTTTCATAACGATTAACTAAATCATGGGAGTTACACTCCGAGAGCATAGCCAGACGCAGGCACTCTCTTCAACATACAGTTATTCGTTTCATAACGATTA
>NW_025576171.1:0-15896 GCF_905147105.1 Pieris brassicae
AATTATTAACAGTTTCACTAATCCAAAGCCAATAACAGTTAATCTTTTGAAAAAACGCATTTATTAACTGTATTTTCGTAAAACCAAGAGAAATAGATAAACTAACACTAATTATTAACATTTTCACTAATCCAAAGCCAATAACAGTTAATCTTTTGAAAAAACGCATTTATTAACAGTATTTTCGTAAAACCAAGAGAAATAGATAAACTAACACTAATTATTAACAGTTTCACTAATCCAAAGCCAATAACAGTTAATCTTTTGAAAAAACGCATTTATTAACAGTATTTTCGTAAAACCAAGAGAAATAGATAAACTAACACTAATTATTAACAGTTTCACTAATCCAAAGCCAATAACAGTTAATCTTTTGAAAAAACGCATTTATTAACAGTATTTTCGTAAAACCAAGAGAAATAGATAAACTAACACTAATTATTAACAGTTTCACTAATCCAAAGCCAATAACAGTTAATCTTTTGAAAAAACGCATTTATTAACAGTATTTTCGTAAAACCAAGAGAAATAGATAAACTAACACTAATTATTAACAGTTTCACTAATCCAAAGCCAATAACAGTTAATCTTTTGAAAAAACGCATTTATTAACAGTATTTTCGTAAAACCAAGAGAAATAGATAAACGAAAGAGATTTATAAAAAGTTTCACTAATCCAAAGCCAATAACAGTTAATCTTTTGAAAAAACACATTTATTAACAGTATTTTCGTAAAACCAAGAGAAATACATAAACTAACACTATTTATTAACATTTTCACTAATCCAAAGCCAATAACAGTTAATCTTTTGAAAAAACGCATTTATTAACAGTATTTTCGTAAAACCAAGAGAAATAGATAAACGAAAGAGATTTATAAACAGTTTCACTAATCCAAAGCCAATAACAGTTAATCTTTTGAAAAAACGCATTTATTAACAGTATTTTCGTAAAACCAAGAGAAATAGATAAACGAAAGAGATTTATAAACAGTTTCACTAATCCAAAGCCAATAACAGTTAATCTTTTGAAAAACGCATTTATTAACAGTATTTTCGTAAAACCAAGAGAAATAGATAAACGAAAGAGATTATAAACAGTTTCACTAATCCAAAGCCAATAACAGTTAATCTTTTGAAAAAACGCATTTATTAACAGTATTTCGTAAAACCAAGAGAAATAGATAAACGAAAGAGATTTATAAAAAGTTTCACTAATCCAAAGCCAATAACAGTTAATCTTTTGAAAAAACACATTTATTAACAGTATTTTCGTAAAACCAAGAGAAATAGATAAACTAACACTAATTATTAACAGTTTCACTAATCCAAAGCCAATAACAGTTAATCTTTTTAAAAACGCATTTATTAACAGTATTTTCGTAAAACCAAGAGAAATAGATAAACGAAAGAGATTTATAAACAGTTTCACTAATCCAAAGCCAATAACAGTTAATCTTTTGAAAAAACGCATTTATTAACAGTATTTTCGTAAAACCAAGAGAAATAGATAAACTAACACTAATTATTAACAGTTTCACTAATCCAAAGCCAATAACAGTTAATCTTTTGAAAAAACGCATTTATTAACAGTATTTTCGTAAAACCAAGAGAAATAGATAAACGAAAGAGATTTATAAACAGTTTCACTAATCCAAAGCCAATAACAGTTAATCTTTTGAAAAAAACGCATTTATTAACAGTATTTTCGTAAAACCAAGAGAAATAGATTAAACTAACACTAATTATTAACAGTTTCACTAATCCAAAGCCAATAACAGTTAATCTTTTGAAAAAACGCATTTATTAACAGTATTTTCGTAAAACCAAGAGAAATAGATAAACGAAAGAGATTTATAAACAGTTTCACTAATCCAAAGCCAATAACAGTTAATCTTTTGAAAAAACGCATTTATTAACAGTATTTTCGTAAAACCAAGAGAAATAGATAAACTAACACTAATTATTAACAGTTTCACTAATCCAAAGCCAATAACAGTTAATCTTTTGAAAAAACGCATTTATTAACAGTATTTTCGTAAAACCAAGAGAAATAGATAAACGAAAGAGATTTATAAACAGTTTCACTAATCCAAAGCCAATAACAGTTAATCTTTTGAAAAAACGCATTTATTAACAGTATTTTCGTAAAACCAAGAGAAATAGATAAACGAAAGAGATTTATAAACAGTTTCACTAATCCAAAGCCAATAACAGTTAATCTTTTGAAAAAACGCATTTATTAACAGTATTTTCGTAAAACCAAGAGAAATAGATAAACTAACACTAATTATTAACAGTTTCACTAATCCAAAGCCAATAACAGTTAATCTTTTGAAAAAACGCATTTATTAACAGTATTTTCGTAAAACCAAGAGAAATAGATAAACGAAAGAGATTTATAAACAGTTTCACTAATCCAAAGCCAATAACAGTTAATCTTTTGAAAAAACGCATTTATTAACAGTATTTTCGTAAAACCAAGAGAAATAGATAAACTAACACTAATTATTAACAGTTTCACTAATCCAAAGCCAATAACAGTTAATCTTTTGAAAAAACGCATTTATTAACAGTATTTTCGTAAAACCAAGAGAAATAGATAAACTAACACTAATTATTAACAGTTTCACTAATCCAAAGCCAATAACAGTTAATCTTTTGAAAAAACGCATTTATTAACAGTATTTTCGTAAAACCAAGAGAAATAGATAAACTAACACTAATTATTAACAGTTTTACTAATCCAAAGCCAATAACAGTTAATCTTTTGAAAAAACGCATTTATTAACAGTATTTTCGTAAAACCAAGAGAAATACATAAACTAACACTATTTATTAACATTTTCACTAATCCAAAGCCAATAACAGTTAATCTTTTGAAAAAACGCATTTATTAACAGTATTTTCGTAAAACCAAGAGAAATAGATAAACGAAAGAGATTTATAAACAGTTTCACTAATCCAAAGCCAATAACAGTTAATCTTTTGAAAAAACGCATTTATTAACAGTATTTTCGTAAAACCAAGAGAAATAGATAAACGAAAGAGATTTATAAACAGTTTCACTAATCCAAAGCCAATAACAGTTAATCTTTTGAAAAAACGCATTTATTAACAGTATTTTCGTAAAACCAAGAGAAATAGATAAACGAAAGAGATTTATAAACAGTTTCACTAATCCAAAGCCAATAACAGTTAATCTTTTGAAAAAACGCATTTATTAACAGTATTTTCGTAAAACCAAGAGAAATAGATAAACGAAAGAGATTTATAAACAGTTTCACTAATCCAAAGCCAATAACAGTTAATCTTTTGAAAAAACGCATTTATTAACAGTATTTTCGTAAAACCAAGAGAAATAGATAAACTAACACTAATTATTAACAGTTTCACTAATCCAAAGCCAATAACAGTTAATCTTTGAAAAAACGCATTTATTAACAGTATTTTCGTAAAACCAAGAGAAATAGATAAACGAAAGAGATTTATAAAAAGTTTCACTAATCCAAAGCCAATAACAGTTAATCTTTTGAAAAAACACATTTATTAACAGTATTTTCGTAAAACCAAGAGAAATAGATAAACTAACACTAATTATTAACAGTTTCACTAATCCAAAGCCAATAACAGTTAATCTTTTTAAAAACGCATTTATTAACAGTATTTTCGTAAAACCAAGAGAAATAGATAAACGAAAGAGATTTATAAACAGTTTCACTAATCCAAAGCCAATAACAGTTAATCTTTTGAAAAAACGCATTTATTAACAGTATTTTCGTAAAACCAAGAGAAATAGATAAACGAAAGAGATTTATAAACAGTTTCACTAATCCAAAGCCAATAACAGTTAATCTTTTGAAAAAACGCATTTATTAACAGTATTTTCGTAAAACCAAGAGAAATAGATAAACTAACACTAATTATTAACAGTTTCACTAATCCAAAGCCAATAACAGTTAATCTTTTGAAAAAACGCATTTATTAACAGTATTTTCGTAAAAAAAAGAGAAATAGATAAACGAAAGAGATTTATAAAAAGTTTCACTAATCCAAAGCCAATAACAGTTAATCTTTTGAAAAACACATTTATTAACAGTATTTTCGTAAAACCAAGAGAAATAGATAAACTAACACCATTTATTAACAGTTTCACTAATCCAAAGCCAATAACAGTTAATCTTTTTAAAAACGCATTTATTAACAGTATTTTCGTAAAACCAAGAGAAATAGATAAACGAAAGAGATTTATAAACAGTTTCACTAATCCAAAGCCAATAACAGTTAATCTTTTGAAAAAACGCATTTATTAACAGTATTTTCGTAAAACCAAGAGAAATAGATAAACTAACACTAATTATTAACAGTTTCACTAATCCAAAGCCAATAACAGTTAATCTTTTGAAAAAACGCATTTATTAACAGTATTTTCGTAAAACCAAGAGAAATAGATAAACGAAAGAGATTTATAAACAGTTTCACTAATCCAAAGCCAATAACAGTTAATCTTTTGAAAAAACGCATTTATTAACAGTATTTTCGTAAAACCAAGAGAAATAGATAAACTAACACTAATTATTAACAGTTTCACTAATCCAAAGCCAATAACAGTTAATCTTTTGAAAAAACGCATTTATTAACAGTATTTTCGTAAAACCAAGAGAAATAGATAAACGAAAGAGATTTATAAACAGTTTCACTAATCCAAAGCCAATAACAGTTAATCTTTTGAAAAAACGCATTTATTAACAGTATTTTCGTAAAACCAAGAGAAATAGATAAACTAACACTAATTATTAACAGTTTCACTAATCCAAAGCCAATAACAGTTAATCTTTTGAAAAAACGCATTTATTAACAGTATTTTCGTAAAACCAAGAGAAATAGATAAACGAAAGAGATTTATAAACAGTTTCACTAATCCAAAGCCAATAACAGTTAATCTTTTGAAAAAACGCATTTATTAACAGTATTTTCGTAAAACCAAGAGAAATAGATAAACGAAAGAGATTTATAAACAGTTTCACTAATCCAAAGCCAATAACAGTTAATCTTTTGAAAAAACGCATTTATTAACAGTATTTTCGTAAAACCAAGAGAAATAGATAAACTAACACTAATTATTAACAGTTTCACTAATCCAAAGCCAATAACAGTTAATCTTTTGAAAAAACGCATTTATTAACAGTATTTTCGTAAAACCAAGAGAAATAGATAAACTAACACTAATTATTAACAGTTTCACTAATCCAAAGCCAATAACAGTTAATCTTTTGAAAAAACGCATTTATTAACAGTATTTTCGTAAAACCAAGAGAAATAGATAAACTAACACTAATTATTAACAGTTTTACTAATCCAAAGCCAATAACAGTTAATCTTTTGAAAAAACGCATTTATTAACAGTATTTTCGTAAAACCAAGAGAAATAGATAAACGAAAGAGATTTATAAACAGTTTCACTAATCCAAAGCCAATAACAGTTAATCTTTTGAAAAAAACGCATTTATTAACAGTATTTTCGTAAAACCAAGAGAAATAGATAAACTAACACTAATTATTAACAGTTTCACTAATCCAAAGCCAATAACAGTTAATCTTTTGAAAAAACGCATTTATTAACAGTATTTTCGTAAAACCAAGAGAAATAGATAAACTAACACTAATTATTAACAGTTTCACTAATCCAAAGCCAATAACAGTTAATCTTTTGAAAAAACGCATTTATTAACAGTATTTTCGTAAAACCAAGAGAAATAGATAAACTAACACTAATTATTAACAGTTTCACTAATCCAAAGCCAATAACAGTTAATCTTTTGAAAAAACGCATTTATTAACAGTATTTTCGTAAATCCAAGAGAAATAGATAAACTAACACTAATTATTAACAGTTTCACTAATCCAAAGCCAATAACAGTTAATCTTTTGAAAAAACGCATTTATTAACAGTATTTTCGTAAAACCAAGAGAAATAGATAAACTAACACTAATTATTAACAGTTTCACTAATCCAAAGCCAATAACAGTTAATCTTTTGAAAAAACGCATTTATTAACAGTATTTTCGTAAAACCAAGAGAAATAGATAAACTAACACTATTTATTAACAGTTTCACTAATCCAAAGCCAATAACAGTTAATCTTTTGAAAAAACGCATTTATTAACAGTATTTTCGTAAATCCAAGAGAAATAGATAAACTAACACTATTTATTAACAGTTTCACTAATCCAAAGCCAATAACAGTTAATCTTTTGAAAAAACGCATTTATTAACAGTATTTTCGTAAAACCAAGAGAAATAGATAAACTAACACTAATTATTAACAGTTTCACTAATCCAAAGCCAATAACAGTTAATCTTTTGAAAAAACGCATTTATTAACAGTATTTTCGTAAAACCAAGAGAAATAGATAAACGAAAGAGATTTATAAACAGTTTCACTAATCCAAAGCCAATAACAGTTAATCTTTTGAAAAAACGCATTTATTAACAGTATTTTCGTAAAACCAAGAGAAATAGATAAACTAACACTAATTATTAACAGTTTCACTAATCCAAAGCCAATAACAGTTAATCTTTTGAAAAAACGCATTTATTAACAGTATTTTCGTAAAACCAAGAGAAATAGATAAACGAAAGAGATTTATAAACAGTTTCACTAATCCAAAGCCAATAACAGTTAATCTTTTGAAAAAACGCATTTATTAACAGTATTTTCGTAAAACCAAGAGAAATAGATAAACTAACACTAATTATTAACAGTTTCACTAATCCAAAGCCAATAACAGTTAATCTTTTGAAAAAACGCATTTATTAACAGTATTTTCGTAAAACCAAGAGAAATAGATAAACTAACACTAATTATTAACAGTTTCACTAATCCAAAGCCAATAACAGTTAATCTTTTGAAAAAACGCATTTATTAACAGTATTTTCGTAAATCCAAGAGAAATAGATAAACTAACACTAATTATTAACAGTTTCACTAATCCAAAGCCAATAACAGTTAATCTTTTGAAAAAACGCATTTATTAACAGTATTTTCGTAAAACCAAGAGAAATAGATAAACTAACACTAATTATTAACAGTTTCACTAATCCAAAGCCAATAACAGTTAATCTTTTGAAAAAACGCATTTATTAACAGTATTTTCGTAAAACCAAGAGAAATAGATAAACGAAAGAGATTTATAAAAAGTTTCACTAATCCAAAGCCAATAACAGTTAATCTTTTGAAAAAACACATTTATTAACAGTATTTTCGTAAAACCAAGAGAAATAGATAAACTAACACTAATTATTAACAGTTTCACTAATCCAAAGCCAATAACAGTTAATCTTTTAAAAAAACGCATTTATTAACAGTATTTTCGTAAAACCAAGAGAAATAGATAAACGAAAGAGATTTATAAACAGTTTCACTAATCCAAAGCCAATAACAGTTAATCTTTTGAAAAAACGCATTTATTAACAGTATTTTCGTAAAACCAAGAGAAATAGATAAACGAAAGAGATTTATAAACAGTTTCACTAATCCAAAGCCAATAACAGTTAATCTTTTGAAAAAACGCATTTATTAACAGTATTTTCGTAAAACCAAGAGAAATAGATAAACTAACACTAATTATTAACAGTTTCACTAATCCAAAGCCAATAACAGTTAATCTTTTGAAAAAACGCATTTATTAACAGTATTTTCGTAAAACCAAGAGAAATAGATAAACTAACACTAATTATTAACAGTTTCACTAATCCAAAGCCAATAACAGTTAATCTTTTGAAAAAACGCATTTATTAACAGTATTTTCGTAAAACCAAGAGAAATAGATAAACTAACACTAATTATTAACAGTTTCACTAATCCAAAGCCAATAACAGTTAATCTTTTGAAAAAACGCATTTATTAACAGTATTTTCGTAAAACCAAGAGAAATAGATAAACGAAAGAGATTTATAAACAGTTTCACTAATCCAAAGCCAATAACAGTTAATCTTTTGAAAAAACGCATTTATTAACAGTATTTTCGTAAAACCAAGAGAAATAGATAAACTAACACTAATTATTAACAGTTTCACTAATCCAAAGCCAATAACAGTTAATCTTTTGAAAAAACGCATTTATTAACAGTATTTTCGTAAATCCAAGAGAAATAGATAAACTAACACTAATTATTAACAGTTTCACTAATCCAAAGCCAATAACAGTTAATCTTTTGAAAAAACGCATTTATTAACAGTATTTTCGTAAAACCAAGAGAAATAGATAAACTAACACTAATTATTAACAGTTTCACTAATCCAAAGCCAATAACAGTTAATCTTTTGAAAAAACGCATTTATTAACAGTATTTTCGTAAAACCAAGAGAAATAGATAAACGAAAGAGATTTATAAAAAGTTTCACTAATCCAAAGCCAATAACAGTTAATCTTTTGAAAAAACACATTTATTAACAGTATTTTCGTAAATCCAAGAGAAATAGATAAACTAACACTAATTATTAACAGTTTCACTAATCCAAAGCCAATAACAGTTAATCTTTTGAAAAAACGCATTTATTAACAGTATTTTCGTAAAACCAAGAGAAATAGATAAACTAACACTAATTATTAACAGTTTCACTAATCCAAAGCCAATAACAGTTAATCTTTTGAAAAAACGCATTTATTAACAGTATTTTCGTAAAACCAAGAGAAATAGATAAACGAAAGAGATTTATAAACAGTTTCACTAATCCAAAGCCAATAACAGTTAATCTTTTGAAAAAACGCATTTATTAACAGTATTTTCGTAAAACCAAGAGAAATAGATAAACTAACACTAATTATTAACAGTTTCACTAATCCAAAGCCAATAACAGTTAATCTTTTGAAAAAACGCATTTATTAACAGTATTTTCGTAAAACCAAGAGAAATAGATAAACGAAAGAGATTTATAAACAGTTTCACTAATCCAAAGCCAATAACAGTTAATCTTTTGAAAAAACGCATTTATTAACAGTATTTTCGTAAAACCAAGAGAAATAGATAAACTAACACTAATTATTAACAGTTTCACTAATCCAAAGCCAATAACAGTTAATCTTTTGAAAAAACGCATTTATTAACAGTATTTTCGTAAAACCAAGAGAAATAGATAAACTAACACTAATTATTAACAGTTTCACTAATCCAAAGCCAATAACAGTTAATCTTTTGAAAAAACGCATTTATTAACAGTATTTTCGTAAATCCAAGAGAAATAGATAAACTAACACTATTTATTAACAGTTTCACTAATCCAAAGCCAATAACAGTTAATCTTTTGAAAAAACGCATTTATTAACAGTATTTTCGTAAAACCAAGAGAAATAGATAAACTAACACTAATTATTAACAGTTTCACTAATCCAAAGCCAATAACAGTTAATCTTTTGAAAAAACGCATTTATTAACAGTATTTTCGTAAAACCAAGAGAAATAGATAAACGAAAGAGATTTATAAACAGTTTCACTAATCCAAAGCCAATAACAGTTAATCTTTTGAAAAAACGCATTTATTAACAGTATTTTCGTAAAACCAAGAGAAATAGATAAACTAACACTAATTATTAACAGTTTCACTAATCCAAAGCCAATAACAGTTAATCTTTTGAAAAAACGCATTTATTAACAGTATTTTCGTAAAACCAAGAGAAATAGATAAACTAACACTAATTATTAACAGTTTCACTAATCCAAAGCCAATAACAGTTAATCTTTTGAAAAAACGCATTTATTAACAGTATTTTCGTAAAACCAAGAGAAATAGATAAACTAACACTAATTATTAACAGTTTTACTAATCCAAAGCCAATAACAGTTAATCTTTTGAAAAAACGCATTTATTAACAGTATTTTCGTAAAACCAAGAGAAATAGATAAACGAAAGAGATTTATAAACAGTTTCACTAATCCAAAGCCAATAACAGTTAATCTTTTGAAAAAACGCATTTATTAACAGTATTTTCGTAAAACCAAGAGAAATAGATAAACTAACACTAATTATTAACAGTTTCACTAATCCAAAGCCAATAACAGTTAATCTTTTGAAAAAACGCATTTATTAACAGTATTTTCGTAAAACCAAGAGAAATAGATAAACTAACACTAATTATTAACAGTTTCACTAATCCAAAGCCAATAACAGTTAATCTTTTGAAAAAACGCATTTATTAACAGTATTTTCGTAAAACCAAGAGAAATAGATAAACTAACACTAATTATTAACAGTTTCACTAATCCAAAGCCAATAACAGTTAATCTTTTGAAAAAACGCATTTATTAACAGTATTTTCGTAAATCCAAGAGAAATAGATAAACTAACACTAATTATTAACAGTTTCACTAATCCAAAGCCAATAACAGTTAATCTTTTGAAAAAACGCATTTATTAACAGTATTTTCGTAAAACCAAGAGAAATAGATAAACTAACACTAATTATTAACAGTTTCACTAATCCAAAGCCAATAACAGTTAATCTTTTGAAAAAACGCATTTATTAACAGTATTTTCGTAAAACCAAGAGAAATAGATAAACGAAAGAGATTTATAAAAAGTTTCACTAATCCAAAGCCAATAACAGTTAATCTTTTGAAAAAACACATTTATTAACAGTATTTTCGTAAAACCAAGAGAAATAGATAAACTAACACTAATTATTAACAGTTTCACTAATCCAAAGCCAATAACAGTTAATCTTTTTAAAAACGCATTTATTAACAGTATTTTCGTAAAACCAAGAGAAATAGATAAACGAAAGAGATTTATAAACAGTTTCACTAATCCAAAGCCAATAACAGTTAATCTTTTGAAAAAACGCATTTATTAACAGTATTTTCGTAAAACCAAGAGAAATAGATAAACGAAAGAGATTTATAAACAGTTTCACTAATCCAAAGCCAATAACAGTTAATCTTTTGAAAAAACGCATTTATTAACAGTATTTTCGTAAAACCAAGAGAAATAGATAAACTAACACTAATTATTAACAGTTTCACTAATCCAAAGCCAATAACAGTTAATCTTTTGAAAAAACGCATTTATTAACAGTATTTTCGTAAAACCAAGAGAAATAGATAAACTAACACTAATTATTAACAGTTTCACTAATCCAAAGCCAATAACAGTTAATCTTTTGAAAAAACGCATTTATTAACAGTATTTTCGTAAAACCAAGAGAAATAGATAAACTAACACTAATTATTAACAGTTTCACTAATCCAAAGCCAATAACAGTTAATCTTTTGAAAAAACGCATTTATTAACAGTATTTTCGTAAAACCAAGAGAAATAGATAAACTAACACTAATTATTAACAGTTTCACTAATCCAAAGCCAATAACAGTTAATCTTTTGAAAAAACGCATTTATTAACAGTATTTTCGTAAAACCAAGAGAAATAGATAAACTAACACTAATTATTAACAGTTTCACTAATCCAAAGCCAATAACAGTTAATCTTTTTAAAAACGCATTTATTAACAGTATTTTCGTAAAACCAAGAGAAATAGATAAACGAAAGAGATTTATAAACAGTTTCACTAATCCAAAGCCAATAACAGTTAATCTTTTGAAAAAACGCATTTATTAACAGTAGTTTCGTAAAACCAAGAGAAATAGATAAACTAACACTAATTATTAACAGTTTCACTAATCCAAAGCCAATAACAGTTAATCTTTTGAAAAAACGCATTTATTAACAGTATTTTCGTAAAACCAAGAGAAATAGATAAACTAACACTAATTATTAACAGTTTCACTAATCCAAAGCCAATAACAGTTAATCTTTTGAAAAAACGCATTTATTAACAGTATTTTCGTAAAACCAAGAGAAATAGATAAACTAACACTAATTATTAACAGTTTCACTAATCCAAAGCCAATAACAGTTAATCTTTTGAAAAAACGCATTTATTAACAGTATTTTCGTAAAACCAAGAGAAATAGATAAACGAAAGAGATTTATAAACAGTTTCACTAATCCAAAGCCAATAACAGTTAATCTTTTGAAAAAACGCATTTATTAACAGTAGTTTCGTAAAACCAAGAGAAATAGATAAACTAACACTAATTATTAACAGTTTCACTAATCCAAAGCCAATAACAGTTAATCTTTTGAAAAAACGCATTTATTAACAGTATTTTCGTAAAACCAAGAGAAATAGATAAACTAACACTAATTATTAACAGTTTCACTAATCCAAAGCCAATAACAGTTAATCTTTTGAAAAAACGCATTTATTAACAGTATTTTCGTAAAACCAAGAGAAATAGATAAACTAACACTAATTATTAACAGTTTCACTAATCCAAAGCCAATAACAGTTAATCTTTTGAAAAAACGCATTTATTAACAGTATTTTCGTAAACCAAGAGAAATAGATAAACGAAAGAGATTTATAAAAAGTTTCACTAATCCAAAGCCAATAACAGTTAATCTTTTGAAAAAACGCATTTATTAACAGTATTTTCGTAAAACCAAGAGAAATAGATAAACTAACACTAATTATTAACAGTTTCACTAATCCAAAGCCAATAACAGTTAATCTTTTTAAAAACGCATTTATTAACAGTATTTTCGTAAAACCAAGAGAAATAGATAAACGAAAGAGATTTATAAACAGTTTCACTAATCCAAAGCCAATAACAGTTAATCTTTTGAAAAAACGCATTTATTAACAGTATTTTCGTAAAACCAAGAGAAATAGATAAACGAAAGAGATTTATAAACAGTTTCACTAATCCAAAGCCAATAACAGTTAATCTTTTGAAAAAACGCATTTATTAACAGTATTTTCGTAAAACCAAGAGAAATAGATAAACTAACACTAATTATTAACAGTTTCACTAATCCAAAGCCAATAACAGTTAATCTTTGAAAAAACGCATTTATTAACAGTATTTTCGTAAAACCAAGAGAAATAGATAAACTAACACTAATTATTAACAGTTTCACTAATCCAAAGCCAATAACAGTTAATCTTTTGAAAAAACGCATTTATTAACAGTATTTTCGTAAAACCAAGAGAAATAGATAAACGAAAGAGATTTATAAACAGTTTCACTAATCCAAAGCCAATAACAGTTAATCTTTTGAAAAAACGCATTTATTAACAGTATTTTCGTAAAACCAAGAGAAATAGATAAACTAACACTAATTATTAACAGTTTCACTAATCCAAAGCCAATAACAGTTAATCTTTTGAAAAAACGCATTATTAACAGTATTTCGTAAAACCAAGAGAAATAGATAAACTAACACTAATTATTAACAGTTTCACTAATCCAAAGCCAATAACAGTTAATCTTTTGAAAAAACGCATTTATTAACAGTATTTTCGTAAAACCAAGAGAAATAGATAAACGAAAGAGATTTATAAAAAGTTTCACTAATCCAAAGCCAATAACAGTTAATCTTTTGAAAAAACACATTTATTAACAGTATTTTCGTAAAACCAAGAGAAATAGATAAACGAAAGAGATTTATAAACAGTTTCACTAATCCAAAGCCAATAACAGTTAATCTTTTGAAAAAACGCATTTATTAACAGTATTTTCGTAAAACCAAGAGAAATAGATAAACTAACACTAATTATTAACAGTTTCACTAATCCAAAGCCAATAACAGTTAATCTTTTGAAAAAACGCATTTATTAACAGTATTTTCGTAAAACCAAGAGAAATATATAAACTAACACTAATTATTAACAGTTTCACTAATCCAAAGCCAATAACAGTTAATCTTTTGAAAAAACGCATTTATTAACAGTATTTTCGTAAAACCAAGAGAAATAGATAAACGAAAGAGATTTATAAACAGTTTCACTAATCCAAAGCCAATAACAGTTAATCTTTTGAAAAAACGCATTTATTAACAGTATTTTCGTAAAACCAAGAGAAATAGATAAACTAACACTAATTATTAACAGTTTCACTAATCCAAAGCCAATAACAGTTAATCTTTTGAAAAAACGCATTTATTAACAGTATTTTCGTAAAACCAAGAGAAATAGATAAACTAACACTAATTATTAACAGTTTCACTAATCCAAAGCCAATAACAGTTAATCTTTTGAAAAAACGCATTTATTAACAGTATTTTCGTAAAACCAAGAGAAATAGATAAACGAAAGAGATTTATAAACAGTTTCACTAATCCAAAGCCAATAACAGTTAATCTTTTGAAAAAACGCATTTATTAACAGTATTTTCGTAAAACCAAGAGAAATAGATAAACTAACACTAATTATTAACAGTTTCACTAATCCAAAGCCAATAACAGTTAATCTTTTGAAAAAACGCATTTATTAACAGTATTTTCGTAAAACCAAGAGAAATAGATAAACGAAAGAGATTTATAAACAGTTTCACTAATCCAAAGCCAATAACAGTTAATCTTTTGAAAAAACGCATTTATTAACAGTATTTTCGTAAAACCAAGAGAAATAGATAAACTAACACTAATTATTAACAGTTTCACTAATCCAAAGCCAATAACAGTTAATCTTTTGAAAAACGCATTTATTAACAGTATTTTCGTAAAACCAAGAGAAATAGATAAACTAACACTAATTATTAACAGTTTCACTAATCCAAAGCCAATAACAGTTAATCTTTTGAAAAAACGCATTTATTAACAGTATTTTCGTAAAACCAAGAGAAATAGATAAACGAAAGAGATTTATAAACAGTTTCACTAATCCAAAGCCAATAACAGTTAATCTTTTGAAAAAACGCATTTATTAACAGTATTTTCGTAAAACCAAGAGAAATAGATAAACTAACACTAATTATTAACAGTTTCACTAATCCAAAGCCAATAACAGAATATAATCTTTGAAAAAACGCATTTATTAACAGTATTTTCGTAAAACCAAGAGAAATAGATAAACTAACACTAATTATTAACAGTTTCACTAATCCAAAGCCAATAACAGTTAATCTTTTGAAAAAACGCATTTATTAACAGTATTTTCGTAAAACCAAGAGAAATAGATAAACTAACACTAATTATTAACAGTTTCACTAATCCAAAGCCAATAACAGTTAATCTTTTGAAAAAACGCATTTATTAACAGTATTTTCGTAAAACCAAGAGAAATAGATAAACGAAAGAGATTTATAAACAGTTTCACTAATCCAAAGCCAATAACAGTTAATCTTTTGAAAAAACGCATTTATTACAGTATTTTCGTAAAACCAAGAGAAATAGATAAACTAACACTAATTATTAACAGTTTCACTAATCCAAAGCCAATAACAGTTAATCTTTTGAAAAAACGCATTTATTAACAGTATTTTCGTAAAACCAAGAGAAATAGATAAACTAACACTAATTATTAACAGTTTCACTAATCCAAAGCCAATAACAGTTAATCTTTTGAAAAAACGCATTTATTAACAGTATTTTCGTAAAACCAAGAGAAATAGATAAACTAACACTAATTATTAACAGTTTCACTAATCCAAAGCCAATAACAGTTAATCTTTTGAAAAAACGCATTTATTAACAGTATTTTCGTAAAACCAAGAGAAATAGATAAACTAACACTAATTATTAACAGTTTCACTAATCCAAAGCCAATAACAGTTAATCTTTTGAAAAAACGCATTTATTAACAGTATTTTCGTAAAACCAGGGAGAAATACATAAACTAACACTATTTATTAACATTTTCACTAATCCAAAGCCAATAACAGTTAATCTTTTGAAAAAACGCATTTATTAACAGTATTTTCGTAAAACCAAGAGAAATAGATAAACTAACACTAATTATTAACAGTTTCACTAATCCAAAGCCAATAACAGTTAATCTTTTGAAAAAACGCATTTATTAACAGTATTTTCGTAAAACCAAGAGAAATAGATAAAC
>NW_025576172.1:0-120939 GCF_905147105.1 Pieris brassicae
TTATTCGTTTCATAACGATTAACTAAATCATGGGAGTTACACTCCGAGAGCATAGCCAGACGCAGGCACTCTCTTCAACATACAGTTATTCGTTTCATAACGATTAACTAAATCATGGGAGTTACACTCCGAGAGCATAGCCAGACGCAGGCACTCTCTTCAACATACAGTTATTCGTTTCATAACGATTAACTAAATCATGGGAGTTACACTCCGAGAGCATAGCCAGACGCAGGCACTCTCTTCAACATACAGTTATTCGTTTCATAACGATTAACTAAATCATGGGAGTTACACTCCGAGAGCATAGCCACACGCAGGCACTCTCTTCTACATACAGTTATTCGTTTCATAACGATTAACTAAATCATGGGAGTTACACTCCGAGAGCATAGCCAGACGCAGGCACTCTCTTCAACATACAGTTATTCGTTTCATAACGATTAACTAAAACATGGGAGTTACACTCCGAGAGCATAGCCAGACGCAGGCACTCTCTTCAACATACAGTTATTCGTTTCATAACGATTAACTAAATCATGGGAGTTACACTCCGAGAGCATAGCCAGACACAGGCACTCTCTTCAACATACAGTTATTCGTTTCATAACGATTAACTAAATCATGGGAGTTACACTCCGAGAGCATAGCCAGACGCAGGCACTCTCTTCAACATACAGTTATTCGTTTCATAACGATTAACTAAATCATGGGAGTTACACTCCGAGAGCATAGCCAGACGCAGGCACTCTCTTCAACATACAGTTATTCGTTTCATAACGATTAACTAAATCATGGGAGTTACACTCCGAGAGCATAGCCAGACGCAGGCACTCTCTTCAACATACAGTTATTCGTTTCATAACGATTAACTAAATCATGGGAGTTACACTCCGAGAGCATACATAGCCAGACGTAGGCACTCTCTTCTACATACAGTTATTCGTTTCATAACAATGAACTAAATCATGGGAGTTACACTCCGAGAGCATAGCCAGACGCAGGCACTCTCTTCAACATACAGTTATTCGTTTCATAACGATTAACTAAATCATGGGAGTTACACTCCGAGAGCATAGCCAGACGCAGGCACTCTCTTCAACATACAGTTATTCGTTTCATAACGATTAACTAAATCATGGTAGTTACACTCCGAGAGCATAGCCAGACGCAGGCACTCTCTTCAACATACAGTTATTCGTTTCATAACGATTAACTAAATCATGGGAGTTACACTCCGAGAGCATACATAGCCAGACGTAGGCACTCTCTTCTACATACAGTTATTCGTTTCATAACGATTAACTAAATCATGGGAGTTACACTCCGAGAGCATAGCCAGACGCAGGCACTCTCTTCAACATACAGTTATTCGTTTCATAACGATTAACTAAATCATGGGAGTTACACTCCGAGAGCATAGCCAGACGCAGGCACTCTCTTCAACATACAGTTATTCGTTTCATAACGATTAACTAAATCATGGGAGTTACACTCCGAGAGCATAGCCAGACGCAGGCACTCTCTTCAACATACAGTTATTCGTTTCATAACGATTAACTAAATCATGGGAGTTACACTCCGAGAGCATAGCCAGACGCAGGCACTCTCTTCAACATACAGTTATTCGTTTCATAACGATTAACTAAATCATGGGAGTTACACTCCGAGAGCATACATAGCCAGACGTAGGCACTCTCTTCTACATACAGTTATTCGTTTCATAACGATTAACTAAATCATGGGAGTTACACTCCGAGAGCATACATAGCCAGACGTAGGCACTCTCTTCTACATACAGTTATTCGTTTCATAACGATTAACTAAATCATGGGAGTTACACTCCGAGAGCATAGCCAGACGCAGGCACTCTCTTCTACATACAGTTATTCGTTTCATAACGATTAACTTAATCATGGGAGTTACACTCCGAGAGCATAGCCAGACGCAGGCACTCTCTTCAACATACAGTTATTCGTTTCATAACGATTAACTAAATCATGGGAGTTACACTCCGAGAGCATAGCCACACGCAGGCACTCTCTTCTACATACAGTTATTCGTTTCATAACGATTAACTAAATCATGGGAGTTACACTCCGAGAGCATAGCCAGACGCAGGCACTCTCTTCAACATACAGTTATTCGTTTCATAACGATTAACTAAATCATGGGAGTTACACTCCGAGAGCATAGCCAGACGCAGGCACTCTCTTCAACATACAGTTATTCGTTTCATAACGATTAACTTAATCATGGGAGTTACACTCCGAGAGCATACATAGCCAGACGTAGGCACTCTCTTCTACATACAGTTATTCGTTTCATAACGATTAACTAAATCATGGGAGTTACACTCCGAGAGCATAGCCAGACGCAGGCACTCTCTTCAACATACAGTTATTCGTTTCATAACGATTAACTAAATCATGGGAGTTACACTCCGAGAGCATAGCCAGACGCAGGCACTCTCTTCAACATACAGTTATTCGTTTCATAACGATTAACTAAATCATGGGAGTTACACTCCGAGAGCATAGCCAGACGCAGGCACTCTCTTCTACATACAGTTATTCGTTTCATAACGATTAACTAAATCATGGGAGTTACACTCCGAGAGCATAGCCAGACGCAGGCACTCTCTTCAACATACAGTTATTCGTTTCATAACGATTAACTAAATCATGGGAGTTACACTCCGAGAGCATAGCCAGACGCAGGCACTCTCTTCAACATACAGTTATTCGTTTCATAACGATTAACTAAATCATGGGAGTTACACTCCGAGAGCATAGCCAGACGCAGGCACTCTCTTCAACATACAGTTATTCGTTTCATAACGATTAACTAAATCTTGGGAGTTACACTCCGAGAGCATAGCCAGACGCAGGCACTCTCTTCAACATACAGTTATTCGTTTCATAACGATTAACTAAATCATGGGAGTTACACTCCGAGAGCATACATAGCCAGACGTAGGCACTCTCTTCTACATACAGTTATTCGTTTCATAACGATTAACTAAAACATGGGAGTTACACTCCGAGAGCATAGCCAGACGCAGGCACTCTCTTCAACATACAGTTATTCGTTTCATAACGATTAACTAAATCATGGGAGTTACACTCCGAGAGCATAGCCAGACACAGGCACTCTCTTCAACATACAGTTATTCGTTTCATAACGATTAACTAAATCATGGGAGTTACACTCCGAGAGCATAGCCAGACGCAGGCACTCTCTTCAACATACAGTTATTCGTTTCATAACGATTAACTAAATCATGGGAGTTACACTCCGAGAGCATAGCCAGACGCAGGCACTCTCTTCAACATACAGTTATTCGTTTCATAACGATTAACTAAATCATGGGAGTTACACTCCGAGAGCATACATAGCCAGACGCAGGCACTCTCTTCAACATACAGTTATTCGTTTCATAACGATTAACTAAATCATGGGAGTTACACTCCGAGAGCATAGCCAGACGCAGGCACTCTCTTCAACATACAGATATTCGTTTCATAACGATTAACTAAATCATGGGAGTTACACTCCGAGAGCATAGCCAGACGCAGGCACTCTCTTCAACATACAGTTATTCGTTTCATAACGATTAACTAAATCATGGGAGTTACACTCCGAGAGCATACATAGCCAGACGTAGGCACTCTCTTCTACATACAGTTATTCGTTTCATAACGATTAACTAAATCATGGGAGTTACACTCCGAGAGCATACATAGCCAGACGTAGGCACTCTCTTCTACATACAGTTATTCGTTTCATAACGATTAACTAAATCATGGGAGTTACACTCCGAGAGCATAGCCAGACGCAGGCACTCTCTTCAACATACAGTTATTCGTTTCATAACGATTAACTAAATCATGGGAGTTACACTCCGAGAGCATAGCCAGACGCAGGCACTCTCTTCAACATACAGTTATTCGTTTCATAACGATTAACTAAATCATGGGAGTTACACTCCGAGAGCATAGCCAGACACAGGCACTCTCTTCAACATACAGTTATTCGTTTCATAACGATTAACTAAATCATGGGAGTTACACTCCGAGAGCATAGCCAGACGCAGGCACTCTCTTCAACATACAGTTATTCGTTTCATAACGATTAACTAAATCATGGGAGTTACACTCCGAGAGCATAGCCAGACGCAGGCACTCTCTTCAACATACAGTTATTCGTTTCATAACGATTAACTAAATCATGGGAGTTACACTCCGAGAGCATACATAGCCAGACGCAGGCACTCTCTTCAACATACAGTTATTCGTTTCATAACGATTAACTAAATCATGGGAGTTACACTCCGAGAGCATAGCCAGACACAGGCACTCTCTTCAACATACAGTTATTCGTTTCATAACGATTAACTAAATCATGGGAGTTACACTCCGAGAGCATAGCCAGACGCAGGCACTCTCTTCAACATACAGTTATTCGTTTCATAACGATTAACTAAATCATGGGAGTTACACTCCGAGAGCATAGCCAGACGCAGGCACTCTCTTCAACATACAGTTATTCGTTTCATAACGATTAACTAAATCATGGGAGTTACCCTCCGAGAGCATAGCCAGACGCAGGCACTCTCTTCAACATACAGTTATTCGTTTCATAACGATTAACTAAATCATGGGAGTTACACTCCGAGAGCATAGCCAGACGCAGGCACTCTCTTCAACATACAGTTATTCGTTTCATAACGATTAACTAAATCATGGGAGTTACACTCCGAGAGCATAGCCAGACGCAGGCACTCTCTTCAACATACAGTTATTCGTTTCATAACGATTAACTAAATCATGGGAGTTACACTCCGAGAGCATAGCCAGACGCAGGCACTCTCTTCAACATACAGTTATTCGTTTCATAACGATTAACTAAATCATGGGAGTTACACTCCGAGAGCATAGCCAGACGCAGGCACTGTCTTCAACATACAGTTATTCGTTTCATAACGATTAACTAAATCATGGTAGTTACACTCCGAGAGCATACATAGCCAGACGTAGGCACTCTCTTCTACATACAGTTATTCGTTTCATAACGATTAACTAAATCATGGGAGTTACACTCCGAGAGCATAGCCAGACGCAGGCACTCTCTTCAACATACAGTTATTCGTTTCATAACGATTAACTAAATCATGGGAGTTACACTCCGAGAGCATAGCCAGACGCAGGCACTCTCTTCTACATACAGTTATTCGTTTCATAACGATTAACTAAATCATGGGAGTTACACTCCGAGAGCATAGCCAGACGCAGGCACTCTCTTCTACATACAGTTATTCGTTTCATAACGATTAACTAAATCATGGGAGTTACAGTCCGAGAGCATAGCCAGACGCAGGCACTCTCTTCAACATACAGTTATTCGTTTCATAACGATTAACTAAATCATGGGAGTTACACTCCGAGAGCATAGCCAGACGCAGGCACTCTCTTCAACATACAGTTATTCGTTTCATAACGATTAACTAAATCATGGGAGTTACACTCCGAGAGCATAGCCAGACGCAGGCACTCTCTTCAACATACAGTTATTCGTTTCATAACGATTAACTAAATCATGGTAGTTACACTCCGAGAGCATAGCCAGACGCAGGCACTCTCTTCTACATACAGTTATTCGTTTCATAACGATTAACTAAATCATGGGAGTTACACTCCGAGAGCATAGCCAGACGCAGGCACTCTCTTCAACATACAGTTATTCGTTTCATAACGATTAACTAAATCATGGGAGTTACACTCCGAGAGCATAGCCAGACGCAGGCACTCTCTTCAACATACAGTTATTCGTTTCATAACGATTAACTAAATCATGGGAGTTACACTCCGAGAGCATAGCCAGACGCAGGCACTCTCTTCAACATACAGTTATTCGTTTCATAACGATTAACTAAATCATGGGAGTTACACTCCGAGAGCATAGCCAGACGCAGGCACTCTCTTCAACATACAGTTATTCGTTTCATAACGATTAACTAAATCATGGTAGTTACACTCCGAGAGCATAGCCAGACGCAGGCACTCTCTTCTACATACAGTTATTCGTTTCATAACGATTAACTAAATCATGGGAGTTACACTCCGAGAGCATAGCCAGACGCAGGCACTCTCTTCAACATACAGTTATTCGTTTCATAACGATTAACTAAATCATGGGAGTTACACTCCGAGAGCATAGCCAGACGCAGGCACTCTCTTCAACATACAGTTATTCGTTTCATAACGATTAACTAAATCATGGGAGTTACACTCCGAGAGCATAGCCAGACGCAGGCACTCTCTTCAACATACAGTTATTCGTTTCATAACGATTAACTAAATCATGGGAGTTACACTCCGAGAGCATAGCCAGACGCAGGCACTGTCTTCAACATACAGTTATTCGTTTCATAACGATTAACTAAATCATGGGAGTTACACTCCGAGAGCATACATAGCCAGACGTAGGCACTCTCTTCTACATACAGTTATTCGTTTCATAACGATTAACTAAATCATGGGAGTTACACTCCGAGAGCATAGCCAGACGCAGGCACTCTCTTCAACATACAGTTATTCGTTTCATAACGATTAACTAAATCATGGGAGTTACACTCCGAGAGCATAGCCAGACGCAGGCACTCTCTTCTACATACAGTTATTCGTTTCATAACGATTAACTAAATCATGGGAGTTACACTCCGAGAGCATAGCCAGACGCAGGCACTCTCTTCTACATACAGTTATTCGTTTCATAACGATTAACTAAATCATGGGAGTTACAGTCCGAGAGCATAGCCAGACGCAGGCACTCTCTTCAACATACAGTTATTCGTTTCATAACGATTAACTAAATCATGGGAGTTACACTCCGAGAGCATAGCCAGACGCAGGCACTCTCTTCAACATACAGTTATTCGTTTCATAACGATTAACTAAATCATGGGAGTTACACTCTGAGAGCATAGCCAGACGCAGGCACTCTCTTCAACATACAGTTATTCGTTTCATAACGATTAACTAAATCATGGGAGTTACACTCCGAGAGCATAGCCAGACGCAGGCACTCTCTTCAACATACAGTTATTCGTTTCATAACGATTAACTAAATCATGGGAGTTACACTCCGAGAGCATACATAGCCAGACGTAGGCACTCTCTTCTACATACAGTTATTCGTTTCATAACGATTAACTAAATCATGGGAGTTACACTCCGAGAGCATAGCCAGACGCAGGCACTCTCTTCAACATACAGTTATTCGTTTCATAACGATTAACTAAATCATGGGAGTTACACTCCGAGAGCATAGCCAGACACAGGCACTCTCTTCAACATACAGTTATTCGTTTCATAACGATTAACTAAATCATGGGAGTTACACTCCGAGAGCATACATAGCCCCAGACGTAGGCACTCTCTTCTACATACAGTTATTCGTTTCATAACGATTAACTAAATCATGGGAGTTACACTTCGAGAGCATAGCCAGACGCAGGCACTCTCTTCAACATACAGTTATTCGTTTCATAACGATTAACTAAATCATGGGAGTTACACTCCGAGAGCATACATAGCCAGACGTAGGCACTCTCTTCTACATACAGTTATTCGTTTCATAACGATTAACTAAATCATGGGAGTTACACTCCGAGAGCATAGCCAGACGCAGGCACTCTCTTCTACATACAGTTATTCGTTTCATAACGATTAACTAAATCATGGGAGTTACACTCCGAGAGCATAGCCAGACGCAGGCACTCTCTTCAACATACAGTTATTCGTTTCATAACGATTAACTAAATCATGGGAGTTACACTCCGAGAGCATACATAGCCAGACGTAGGCACTCTCTTATACATACAGTTATTCGTTTCATAACGATTAACTAAATCATGGGAGTTACACTCCGAGAGCATAGCCAGACGCAGGCACTCTCTTCTTCATACAGTTATTCGTTTCATAACGATTAACTAAATCATGGGAGTTACACTCCGAGAGCATAGCCAGATGCAGGCACTCTCTTCTACATACAGTTATTCGTTTCATAACGATTAACTAAATCATGGGAGTTACACTCCGAGAGCATAGCCAGACGCAGGCACTCTCTTCAACATACAGTTATTCGTTTCACAACGATTAACTAAATCATGGGAGTTACACTCCGAGAGCATACATAGCCAGACGTAGGCACTCTCTTCTACATACAGTTATTCGTTTCATAACGATTAACTAAATCATGGGAGTTACACTCCGAGAGCATAGCCAGACGCAGGCACTCTCTTCTACATACAGTTATTCGTTTCATAACGATTAACTAAATCATGGGAGTTACACTCCGAGAGCATAGCCAGACGCAGGCACTCTCTTCAACATACAGTTATTCGTTTCATAACGATTAACTAAATCATGGGAGTTACACTCCGAGAGCATACATAGCCAGACGTAGGCACTCTCTTCTACATACAGTTATTCGTTTCATAACGATTAACTAAATCATGGGAGTTACACTCCGAGAGCATAGCCAGACGCAGGCACTCTCTTCTTCATACAGTTATTCGTTTCATAACGATTAACTAAATCATGGGAGTTACACTCCGAGAGCATAGCCAGATGCAGGCACTCTCTTCTACATACAGTTATTCGTTTCATAACGATTAACTAAATCATGGGAGTTACACTCCGAGAGCATACATAGCCAGACGTAGGCACTCTCTTCTACATACAGTTATTCGTTTCATAACGATTAACTAAATCATGGGAGTTACACTCCGAGAGCATAGCCAGACGCAGGCACTCTCTTCTACATACAGTTATTCGTTTCATAACGATTAACTAAATCATGGGAGTTACACTCCGAGAGCATAGCCAGACGCAGGCACTCTCTTCAACATACAGTTATTCGTTTCATAACGATTAACTAAATCATGGGAGTTACACTCCGAGAGCATAGCCAGACGCAGGCACTCTCTTCTACATACAGTTATTCGTTTCATAACGATTAACTAAATCATGGGAGTTACACTCCGAGAGCATAGCCAGACGCAGGCACTCTCTTCAACATACAGTTATTCGTTTCATAACGATTAACTAAATCATGGGAGTTACACTCCGAGAGCATAGCCAGACGCAGGCACTCTCTTACACATACAGTTATTCGTTTCATAACGATTAACTAAATCATGGGAGTTACACTCCGAGAGCATACATAGCCAGACGTAGGCACTCTCTTCTACATACAGTTATTCGTTTCATAACGATTAACTAAATCATGGGAGTTACACTCCGAGAGCATAGCCAGACGCAGGCACTCTCTTCAACATACAGTTATTCGTTTCATAACGATTAACTAAATCATGGGAGTTACACTCCGAGAGCATACATAGCCAGACGTAGGCACTCTCTTCTACATACAGTTATTCGTTTCATAACAATGAACTAAATCATGGGAGTTACACTCCGAGAGCATAGCCAGACGCAGGCACTCTCTTCAACATACAGTTATTCGTTTCATAACGATTAACTAAATCATGGGAGTTACACTCCGAGAGCATAGCCAGACGCAGGCACTCTCTTCTACATACAGTTATTCGTTTCATAACGATTAACTAAATCATGGGAGTTACACTCCGAGAGCATAGCCAGACGCAGGCACTCTCTTCAACATACAGTTATTCGTTTCATAACGATTAACTAAATCATGGGAGTTACACTCCGAGAGCATAGCCAGACACAGGCACTCTCTTCAACATACAGTTATTCGTTTCATAACGATTAACTAAATCATGGGAGTTACACTCCGAGAGCATAGCCAGACGCAGGCACTCTCTTCAACATACAGTTATTCGTTTCATAACGATTAACTAAATCATGGGAGTTACACTCCGAGAGCATACATAGCCAGACGTAGGCACTCTCTTCTACATACAGTTATTCGTTTCATAACGATTAACTAAATCATGGGAGTTACACTCCGAGAGCATAGCCAGACGCAGGCACTCTCTTCAACATACAGTTATTCGTTTCATAACGATTAACTAAATCATGGGAGTTACACTCCGAGAGCATAGCCAGACGCAGGCACTCTCTTCAACATACAGTTATTCGTTTCATAACGATTAACTAAATCATGGGAGTTACACTCCGAGAGCATAGCCAGATGCAGGCACTCTCTTCTACATACAGTTATTCGTTTCATAACGATTAACTAAATCATGGGAGTTACACTCCGAGAGCATAGCCAGACGCAGGCACTCTCTTCAACATACAGTTATTCGTTTCACAACGATTAACTAAATCATGGGAGTTACACTCCGAGAGCATAGCCAGACGCAGGCACTCTCTTCAACATACAGTTATTCGTTTCATAACGATTAACTAAATCATGGGAGTTACACTCCGAGAGCATAGCCAGACGCAGGCACTCTCTTCTACATACAGTTATTCGTTTCATAACGATTAACTAAATCATGGGAGTTACACTCCGAGAGCATAGCCAGACGCAGGCACTCTCTTCAACATACAGTTATTCGTTTCATAACGATTAACTAAATCATGGGAGTTACACTCCGAGAGCATAGCCAGACGCAGGCACTCTCTTCAACATACAGTTATTCGTTTCATAACGATTAACTAAATCATGGGAGTTACACTCCGAGAGCATAGCCAGACGCAGGCACTCTCTTCAACATACAGTTATTCGTTTCATAACGATTAACTAAATCATGGGAGTTACACTCCGAGAGCATAGCCAGACGCAGGCACTCTCTTCAACATACAGTTATTCGTTTCATAACGATTAACTAAATCATGGGAGTTACACTCCGAGAGCATAGCCAGACGCAGGCACTCTCTTCAACATACAGTTATTCGTTTCATAACGATTAACTAAATCATGGGAGTTACACTCCGAGAGCATAGCCAGACGCAGGCACTCTCTTCTACATACAGTTATTCGTTTCATAACGATTAACTAAATCATGGGAGTTACACTCCGAGAGCATAGCCAGACGCAGGCACTCTCTTCAACATACAGTTATTCGTTTCATAACGATTAACTAAATCATGGGAGTTACACTCCGAGAGCATAGCCAGACGCAGGCACTCTCTTCTACATACAGTTATTCGTTTCATAACGATTAACTAAATCATGGGAGTTACACTCCGAGAGCATAGCCAGACGCAGGCACTCTCTTCAACATACAGTTATTCGTTTCATAACGATTAACTAAATCATGGGAGTTACACTCCGAGAGCATAGCCAGACGCAGGCACTCTCTTACACATACAGTTATTCGTTTCATAACGATTAACTAAATCATGGGAGTTACACTCCGAGAGCATACATAGCCAGACGTAGGCACTCTCTTCTACATACAGTTATTCGTTTCATAACGATTAACTAAATCATGGGAGTTACACTCCGAGAGCATAGCCAGACGCAGGCACTCTCTTCTACATACAGTTATTCGTTTCATAACAATGAACTAAATCATGGGAGTTACACTCCGAGAGCATAGCCAGACGCAGGCACTCTCTTCAACATACAGTTATTCGTTTCATAACGATTAACTAAATCATGGGAGTTACACTCCGAGAGCATAGCCAGACGCAGGCACTCTCTTCAACATACAGTTATTCGTTTCATAACGATTAACTAAATCATGGGAGTTACACTCCGAGAGCATACATAGCCAGACGTAGGCACTCTCTTCTACATACAGTTATTCGTTTCATAACAATGAACTAAATCATGGGAGTTACACTCCGAGAGCATAGCCAGACGCAGGCACTCTCTTCAACATACAGTTATTCGTTTCATAACGATTAACTAAATCATGGGAGTTACACTCCGAGAGCATAGCCAGACGCAGGCACTCTCTTCAACATACAGTTATTCGTTTCATAACGATTAACTAAATCATGGTAGTTACACTCCGAGAGCATAGCCAGACGCAGGCACTCTCTTCAACATACAGTTATTCGTTTCATAACGATTAACTAAATCATGGGAGTTACACTCCGAGAGCATACATAGCCAGACGTAGGCACTCTCTTCTACATACAGTTATTCGTTTCATAACGATTAACTAAATCATGGGAGTTACACTCCGAGAGCATAGCCAGACGCAGGCACTCTCTTCAACATACAGTTATTCGTTTCATAACGATTAACTAAATCATGGGAGTTACACTCCGAGAGCATAGCCAGACGCAGGCACTCTCTTCAACATACAGTTATTCGTTTCATAACGATTAACTAAATCATGGGAGTTACACTCCGAGAGCATAGCCAGACGCAGGCACTCTCTTCAACATACAGTTATTCGTTTCATAACGATTAACTAAATCATGGGAGTTACACTCCGAGAGCATAGCCAGACGCAGGCACTCTCTTCAACATACAGTTATTCGTTTCATAACGATTAACTAAATCATGGGAGTTACACTCCGAGAGCATACATAGCCAGACGTAGGCACTCTCTTCTACATACAGTTATTCGTTTCATAACGATTAACTAAATCATGGGAGTTACACTCCGAGAGCATACATAGCCAGACGTAGGCACTCTCTTCTACATACAGTTATTCGTTTCATAACGATTAACTAAATCATGGGAGTTACACTCCGAGAGCATAGCCAGACGCAGGCACTCTCTTCTACATACAGTTATTCGTTTCATAACGATTAACTTAATCATGGGAGTTACACTCCGAGAGCATAGCCAGACGCAGGCACTCTCTTCAACATACAGTTATTCGTTTCATAACGATTAACTAAATCATGGGAGTTACACTCCGAGAGCATAGCCACACGCAGGCACTCTCTTCTACATACAGTTATTCGTTTCATAACGATTAACTAAATCATGGGAGTTACACTCCGAGAGCATAGCCAGACGCAGGCACTCTCTTCAACATACAGTTATTCGTTTCATAACGATTAACTAAATCATGGGAGTTACACTCCGAGAGCATAGCCAGACGCAGGCACTCTCTTCAACATACAGTTATTCGTTTCATAACGATTAACTAAATCATGGGAGTTACACTCCGAGAGCATACATAGCCAGACGTAGGCACTCTCTTCTACATACAGTTATTCGTTTCATAACGATTAACTAAATCATGGGAGTTACACTCCGAGAGCATAGCCAGACGCAGGCACTCTCTTCAACATACAGTTATTCGTTTCATAACGATTAACTAAATCATGGGAGTTACACTCCGAGAGCATAGCCAGACGCAGGCACTCTCTTCAACATACAGTTATTCGTTTCATAACGATTAACTAAATCATGGGAGTTACACTCCGAGAGCATAGCCAGACGCAGGCACTCTCTTCTACATACAGTTATTCGTTTCATAACGATTAACTAAATCATGGGAGTTACACTCCGAGAGCATAGCCAGACGCAGGCACTCTCTTCAACATACAGTTATTCGTTTCATAACGATTAACTAAATCATGGGAGTTACACTCCGAGAGCATAGCCAGACGCAGGCACTCTCTTCAACATACAGTTATTCGTTTCATAACGATTAACTAAATCATGGGAGTTACACTCCGAGAGCATAGCCAGACGCAGGCACTCTCTTCAACATACAGTTATTCGTTTCATAACGATTAACTAAATCTTGGGAGTTACACTCCGAGAGCATAGCCAGACGCAGGCACTCTCTTCAACATACAGTTATTCGTTTCATAACGATTAACTAAATCATGGGAGTTACACTCCGAGAGCATACATAGCCAGACGTAGGCACTCTCTTCTACATACAGTTATTCGTTTCATAACGATTAACTAAAACATGGGAGTTACACTCCGAGAGCATAGCCAGACGCAGGCACTCTCTTCAACATACAGTTATTCGTTTCATAACGATTAACTAAATCATGGGAGTTACACTCCGAGAGCATAGCCAGACACAGGCACTCTCTTCAACATACAGTTATTCGTTTCATAACGATTAACTAAATCATGGGAGTTACACTCCGAGAGCATAGCCAGACGCAGGCACTCTCTTCAACATACAGTTATTCGTTTCATAACGATTAACTAAATCATGGGAGTTACACTCCGAGAGCATAGCCAGACGCAGGCACTCTCTTCAACATACAGTTATTCGTTTCATAACGATTAACTAAATCATGGGAGTTACACTCCGAGAGCATACATAGCCAGACGCAGGCACTCTCTTCAACATACAGTTATTCGTTTCATAACGATTAACTAAATCATGGGAGTTACACTCCGAGAGCATAGCCAGACACAGGCACTCTCTTCAACATACAGATATTCGTTTCATAACGATTAACTAAATCATGGGAGTTACACTCCGAGAGCATAGCCAGACGCAGGCACTCTCTTCAACATACAGTTATTCGTTTCATAACGATTAACTAAATCATGGGAGTTACACTCCGAGAGCATACATAGCCAGACGTAGGCACTCTCTTCTACATACAGTTATTCGTTTCATAACGATTAACTAAATCATGGGAGTTACACTCCGAGAGCATACATAGCCAGACGTAGGCACTCTCTTCTACATACAGTTATTCGTTTCATAACGATTAACTAAATCATGGGAGTTACACTCCGAGAGCATAGCCAGACGCAGGCACTCTCTTCAACATACAGTTATTCGTTTCATAACGATTAACTAAATCATGGGAGTTACACTCCGAGAGCATAGCCAGACGCAGGCACTCTCTTCAACATACAGTTATTCGTTTCATAACGATTAACTAAATCATGGGAGTTACACTCCGAGAGCATAGCCAGACACAGGCACTCTCTTCAACATACAGTTATTCGTTTCATAACGATTAACTAAATCATGGGAGTTACACTCCGAGAGCATAGCCAGACGCAGGCACTCTCTTCAACATACAGTTATTCGTTTCATAACGATTAACTAAATCATGGGAGTTACACTCCGAGAGCATAGCCAGACGCAGGCACTCTCTTCAACATACAGTTATTCGTTTCATAACGATTAACTAAATCATGGGAGTTACACTCCGAGAGCATACATAGCCAGACGCAGGCACTCTCTTCAACATACAGTTATTCGTTTCATAACGATTAACTAAATCATGGGAGTTACACTCCGAGAGCATAGCCAGACACAGGCACTCTCTTCAACATACAGTTATTCGTTTCATAACGATTAACTAAATCATGGGAGTTACACTCCGAGAGCATAGCCAGACGCAGGCACTCTCTTCAACATACAGTTATTCGTTTCATAACGATTAACTAAATCATGGGAGTTACACTCCGAGAGCATAGCCAGACGCAGGCACTCTCTTCAACATACAGTTATTCGTTTCATAACGATTAACTAAATCATGGGAGTTACACTCCGAGAGCATAGCCAGACGCAGGCACTCTCTTCTACATACAGTTATTCGTTTCATAACGATTAACTTAATCATGGGAGTTACACTCCGAGAGCATAGCCAGACGCAGGCACTCTCTTCAACATACAGTTATTCGTTTCATAACGATTAACTAAATCATGGGAGTTACACTCCGAGAGCATAGCCACACGCAGGCACTCTCTTCTACATACAGTTATTCGTTTCATAACGATTAACTAAATCATGGGAGTTACACTCCGAGAGCATAGCCAGACGCAGGCACTCTCTTCAACATACAGTTATTCGTTTCATAACGATTAACTAAATCATGGGAGTTACACTCCGAGAGCATAGCCAGACGCAGGCACTCTCTTCAACATACAGTTATTCGTTTCATAACGATTAACTAAATCATGGGAGTTACACTCCGAGAGCATACATAGCCAGACGTAGGCACTCTCTTCTACATACAGTTATTCGTTTCATAACGATTAACTAAATCATGGGAGTTACACTCCGAGAGCATACATAGCCAGACGTAGGCACTCTCTTCTACATACAGTTATTCGTTTCATAACGATTAACTAAATCATGGGAGTTACACTCCGAGAGCATAGCCAGACGCAGGCACTCTCTTCTACATACAGTTATTCGTTTCATAACGATTAACTTAATCATGGGAGTTACACTCCGAGAGCATAGCCAGACGCAGGCACTCTCTTCAACATACAGTTATTCGTTTCATAACGATTAACTAAATCATGGGAGTTACACTCCGAGAGCATAGCCACACGCAGGCACTCTCTTCTACATACAGTTATTCGTTTCATAACGATTAACTAAATCATGGGAGTTACACTCCGAGAGCATAGCCAGACGCAGGCACTCTCTTCAACATACAGTTATTCGTTTCATAACGATTAACTAAATCATGGGAGTTACACTCCGAGAGCATAGCCAGACGCAGGCACTCTCTTCAACATACAGTTATTCGTTTCATAACGATTAACTAAATCATGGGAGTTACACTCCGAGAGCATACATAGCCAGACGTAGGCACTCTCTTCTACATACAGTAATTCGTTTCATAACGATTAACTAAATCATGGGAGTTACACTCCGAGAGCATAGCCAGACGCAGGCACTCTCTTCAACATACAGTTATTCGTTTCATAACGATTAACTAAATCATGGGAGTTACACTCCGAGAGCATAGCCAGACGCAGGCACTCTCTTCAACATACAGTTATTCGTTTCATAACGATTAACTAAATCATGGGAGTTACACTCCGAGAGCATAGCCAGACGCAGGCACTCTCTTCAACATACAGTTATTCGTTTCATAACGATTAACTAAATCATGGGAGTTACACTCCGAGAGCATAGCCAGACGCAGGCACTCTCTTCTACATACAGTTATTCGTTTCATAACGATTAACTAAATCATGGGAGTTACACTCCGACGCATAGCCAGACGCAGGCACTCTCTTCAACATACAGTTATTCGTTTCATAACGATTAACTAAATCATGGGAGTTACACTCCGAGAGCATAGCCAGACGCAGGCACTCTCTTCAACATACAGTTATTCGTTTCATAACGATTAACTAAATCATGGGAGTTACACTCCGAGAGCATAGCCAGACGCAGGCACTCTCTTCTACATACAGTTATTCGTTTCATAACGATTAACTAAATCATGGGAGTTACACTCCGAGAGCATACATAGCCAGACGTAGGCACTCTCTTCTACATACAGTTATTCGTTTCATAACGATTAACTAAATCATGGGAGTTACACTCCGAGAGCATACATAGCCAGACGTAGGCACTCTCTTCTACATACAGTTATTCGTTTCATAACGATTAACTAAATCATGGGAGTTACACTCCGAGAGCATAGCCAGACGCAGGCACTCTCTTCAACATACAGTTATTCGTTTCATAACGATTAACTAAATCATGGGAGTTACACTCCGAGAGCATAGCCAGACACAGGCACTCTCTTCAACATACAGTTATTCGTTTCATAACGATTAACTAAATCATGGGAGTTACACTCCGAGAGCATAGCCAGACGCAGGCACTCTCTTCAACATACAGTTATTCGTTTCATAACGATTAACTAAATCATGGGAGTTACACTCCGAGAGCATAGCCAGACGCAGGCACTCTCTTCAACATACAGTTATTCGTTTCATAACGATTAACTAAATCATGGGAGTTACACTCCGAGAGCATACATAGCCAGACGCAGGCACTCTCTTCAACATACAGTTATTCGTTTCATAACGATTAACTAAATCATGGGAGTTACACTCCGAGAGCATAGCCAGACACAGGCACTCTCTTCAACATACAGTTATTCGTTTCATAACGATTAACTAAATCATGGGAGTTACACTCCGAGAGCATAGCCAGACGCAGGCACTCTCTTCAACATACAGTTATTCGTTTCATAACGATTAACTAAATCATGGGAGTTACACTCCGAGAGCATAGCCAGACGCAGGCACTCTCTTCAACATACAGTTATTCGTTTCATAACGATTAACTAAATCATGGGAGTTACACTCCGAGAGCATACATAGCCAGACGTAGGCACTCTCTTCTACATACAGTTATTCGTTTCATAACGATTAACTAAATCATGGGAGTTACACTCCGAGAGCATAGCCAGACGCAGGCACTCTCTTCAACATACAGTTATTCGTTTCATAACGATTAACTAAATCATGGGAGTTACACTCCGAGAGCATAGCCAGACGCAGGCACTCTCTTCAACATACAGTTATTCGTTTCATAACGATTAACTAAATCATGGGAGTTACACTCCGAGAGCATAGCCAGACGCAGGCACTCTCTTCTACATACAGTTATTCGTTTCATAACGATTAACTAAATCATGGGAGTTACACTCCGAGAGCATAGCCAGACGCAGGCACTCTCTTCAACATACAGTTATTCGTTTCATAACGATTAACTAAATCATGGGAGTTACACTCCGAGAGCATAGCCAGACGCAGGCACTCTCTTCAACATACAGTTATTCGTTTCATAACGATTAACTAAATCATGGGAGTTACACTCCGAGAGCATACATAGCCAGACGTAGGCACTCTCTTCTACATACAGTAATTCGTTTCATAACGATTAACTAAATCATGGGAGTTACACTCCGAGAGCATAGCCAGACGCAGGCACTCTCTTCAACATACAGTTATTCGTTTCATAACGATTAACTAAATCATGGGAGTTACACTCCGAGAGCATAGCCAGACGCAGGCACTCTCTTCAACATACAGTTATTCGTTTCATAACGATTAACTAAATCATGGGAGTTACACTCCGAGAGCATAGCCAGACGCAGGCACTCTCTTCTACATACAGTTATTCGTTTCATAACGATTAACTAAATCATGGGAGTTACACTCCGAGAGCATAGCCAGACGCAGGCACTCTCTTCAACATACAGTTATTCGTTTCATAACGATTAACTAAATCATGGGAGTTACACTCCGAGAGCATAGCCAGACGCAGGCACTCTCTTCAACATACAGTTATTCGTTTCATAACGATTAACTAAATCATGGGAGTTACACTCCGAGAGCATAGCCAGACGCAGGCACTCTCTTCTACATACAGTTATTCGTTTCATAACGATTAACTAAATCATGGGAGTTACACTCCGAGAGCATAGCCAGACGCAGGCACTCTCTTCTACATACAGTTATTCGTTTCATAACGATTAACTAAATCATGGGAGTTACACTCCGAGAGCATAGCCAGACGCAGGCACTCTCTTCAACATACAGTTATTCGTTTCATAACGATTAACTAAATCATGGGAGTTACACTCCGAGAGCATACATAGCCAGACGTAGGCACTCTCTTCTACATACAGTTATTCGTTTCATAACGATTAACTAAATCATGGGAGTTACACTCCGAGAGCATAGCCAGACGCAGGCACTCTCTTCAACATACAGTTATTCGTTTCATAACGATTAACTAAATCATGGGAGTTACACTCCGAGAGCATAGCCAGACGCAGGCACTCTCTTCAACATACAGTTATTCGTTTCATAACGATTAACTAAATCATGGGAGTTACACTCCGAGAGCATAGCCAGACGCAGGCACTCTCTTCTACATACAGTTATTCGTTTCATAACGATTAACTAAATCATGGGAGTTACACTCCGAGAGCATAGCCAGACGCAGGCACTCTCTTCAACATACAGTTATTCGTTTCATAACGATTAACTAAATCATGGGAGTTACACTCCGAGAGCATAGCCAGACGCAGGCACTCTCTTCAACATACAGTTATTCGTTTCATAACGATTAACTAAATCATGGGAGTTACACTCCGAGAGCATAGCCAGACGCAGGCACTCTCTTCTACATACAGTTATTCGTTTCATAACGATTAACTAAATCATGGGAGTTACACTCCGAGAGCATAGCCAGACGCAGGCACTCTCTTCTACATACAGTTATTCGTTTCATAACGATTAACTAAATCATGGGAGTTACACTCCGAGAGCATAGCCAGACGCAGGCACTCTCTTCAACATACAGTTATTCGTTTCATAACGATTAACTAAATCATGGGAGTTACACTCCGAGAGCATACATAGCCAGACGTAGGCACTCTCTTCTACATACAGTTATTCGTTTCATAACGATTAACTAAATCATGGGAGTTACACTCCGAGAGCATAGCCAGACGCAGGCACTCTCTTCAACATACAGTTATTCGTTTCATAACGATTAACTAAATCATGGGAGTTACACTCCGAGAGCATAGCCAGACGCAGGCACTCTCTTCAACATACAGTTATTCGTTTCATAACGATTAACTAAATCATGGTAGTTACACTCCGAGAGCATAGCCAGACGCAGGCACTCTCTTCTACATACAGTTATTCGTTTCATAACGATTAACTAAATCATGGGAGTTACACTCCGAGAGCATAGCCAGACGCAGGCACTCTCTTCAACATACAGTTATTCGTTTCATAACGATTAACTAAATCATGGGAGTTACACTCCGAGAGCATAGCCAGACGCAGGCACTCTCTTCAACATACAGTTATTCGTTTCATAACGATTAACTAAATCATGGGAGTTACACTCCGAGAGCATACATAGCCAGACGCAGGCACTCTCTTCAACATACAGTTATTCGTTTCATAACGATTAACTAAATCATGGGAGTTACACTCCGAGAGCATAGCCAGACGCAGGCACTCTCTTCAACATACAGTTATTCGTTTCATAACGATTAACTTAATCATGGGAGTTACACCCCGAGAGCATAGCCAGACGCAGGCACTCTCTTCAACATACAGTTATTCGTTTCATAACGATTAACTAAATCATGGGAGTTACACTCCGAGAGCATAGCCAGACGCAGGCACTCTCTTCAACATACAGTTATTCGTTTCATAACGATTAACTAAATCATGGGAGTTACACTCCGAGAGCATACATAGCCAGACGTAGGCACTCTCTTCTACATACAGTTATTCGTTTCATAACGATTAACTAAATCATGGGAGTTACACTCCGAGAGCATAGCCAGACGCAGGCACTCTCTTCAACATACAGTTATTCGTTTCATAACGATTAACTAAATCATGGGAGTTACACTCCGAGAGCATAGCCAGACGCAGGCACTCTCTTCTACATACAGTTATTCGTTTCATAACGATTAACTAAATCATGGGAGTTACACTCCGAGAGCATAGCCAGACGCAGGCACTCTCTTCTACATACAGTTATTCGTTTCATAACGATTAACTAAATCATGGGAGTTACACTCCGAGAGCATAGCCAGACGCAGGCACTCTCTTCAACATACAGTTATTCGTTTCATAACGATTAACTAAATCATGGGAGTTACACTCCGAGAGCATAGCCAGACGCAGGCACTCTCTTCAACATACAGTTATTCGTTTCATAACGATTAACTAAATCATGGGAGTTACACTCCGAGAGCATAGCCAGACGCAGGCACTCTCTTCAACATACAGTTATTCGTTTCATAACGATTAACTAAATCATGGGAGTTACACTCCGAGAGCATAGCCAGACGCAGGCACTCTCTTCAACATACAGTTATTCGTTTCATAACGATTAACTAAATCATGGGAGTTACACTCCGAGAGCATAGCCAGACGCAGGCACTCTCTTCAACATACAGTTATTCGTTTCATAACGATTAACTAAATCATGGGAGTTACACTCCGAGAGCATACATAGCCAGACGTAGGCACTCTCTTCTACATACAGTTATTCGTTTCATAACGATTAACTAAATCATGGGAGTTACACTCCGAGAGCATAGCCAGACGCAGGCACTCTCTTCAACATACAGTTATTCGTTTCATAACGATTAACTAAATCATGGGAGTTACACTCCGAGAGCATAGCCAGACGCAGGCACTCTCTTCTACATACAGTTATTCGTTTCATAACGATTAACTAAATCATGGGAGTTACACTCCGAGAGCATAGCCAGACGCAGGCACTCTCTTCTACATACAGTTATTCGTTTCATAACGATTAACTAAATCATGGGAGTTACACTCCGAGAGCATAGCCAGACGCAGGCACTCTCTTCAACATACAGTTATTCGTTTCATAACGATTAACTAAATCATGGGAGTTACACTCCGAGAGCATACATAGCCAGACGTAGGCACTCTCTTCTACATACAGTTATTCGTTTCATAACGATTAACTAAATCATGGGAGTTACACTCCGAGAGCATAGCCAGACGCAGGCACTCTCTTCAACATACAGTTATTCGTTTCATAACGATTAACTAAATCATGGGAGTTACACTCCGAGAGCATACATAGCCAGACGTAGGCACTCTCTTCTACATACAGTTATTCGTTTCATAACGATTAACTAAATCATGGGAGTTACACTCCGAGAGCATAGCCAGACGCAGGCACTCTCTTCTACATACAGTTATTCGTTTCATAACGATTAACTAAATCATGGGAGTTACACTCCGAGAGCATAGCCAGACGCAGGCACTCTCTTCTACATACAGTTATTCGTTTCATAACGATTAACTAAATCATGGGAGTTACACTCCGAGAGCATAGCCAGACGCAGGCACTCTCTTCAACATACAGTTATTCGTTTCATAACGATTAACTAAATCATGGGAGTTACACTCCGAGAGCATAGCCAGACGCAGGCACTCTCTTCAACATACAGTTATTCGTTTCATAACGATTAACTAAATCATGGGAGTTACACTCCGAGAGCATAGCCAGACGCAGGCACTCTCTTCAACATACAGTTATTCGTTTCATAACGATTAACTAAATCATGGGAGTTACACTCCGAGAGCATAGCCAGACGCAGGCACTCTCTTCTACATACAGTTATTCGTTTCATAACGATTAACTAAATCATGGGAGTTACACTCCGAGAGCATAGCCAGACGCAGGCACTCTCTTCAACATACAGTTATTCGTTTCATAACGATTAACTAAATCATGGGAGTTACACTCCGAGAGCATAGCCAGACGCAGGCACTCTCTTCAACATACAGTTATTCGTTTCATAACGATTAACTAAATCATGGGAGTTACACTCCGAGAGCATAGCCAGACGCAGGCACTCTCTTCTACATACAGTTATTCGTTTCATAACGATTAACTAAATCATGGGAGTTACACTCCGAGAGCATAGCCAGATGCAGGCACTCTCGTCAACATACAGTTATTCGTTTCATAACGATTAACTAAATCATGGGAGTTACACTCCGAGAGCATAGCCAGACGCAGGCACTCTCTTCAACATACAGTTATTCGTTTCATAACGATTAACTAAATCATGGGAGTTACACTCCGAGAGCATAGCCAGACGCAGGCACTCTCTTCAACATACAGTTATTCGTTTCATAACGATTAACTAAATCATGGGAGTTACACTCCGAGAGCATAGCCACACGCAGGCACTCTCTTCTACATACAGTTATTCGTTTCATAACGATTAACTAAATCATGGGAGTTACACTCCGAGAGCATAGCCAGACGCAGGCACTCTCTTCAACATACAGTTATTCGTTTCATAACGATTAACTAAATCATGGGAGTTACACTCCGAGAGCATAGCCAGACGCAGGCACTCTTCAACATACAGTTATTCGTTTCATAACGATTAACTAAATCATGGTAGTTACACTCCGAGAGCATACATAGCCAGACGTAGGCACTCTCTTCTACATACAGTTATTCGTTTCATAACGATTAACTAAATCATGGGAGTTACACTCCGAGAGCATAGCCAGACGCAGGCACTCTCTTCAACATACAGTTATTCGTTTCATAACGATTAACTAAATCATGGGAGTTACACTCCGAGAGCATAGCCAGACGCAGGCACTCTCTTCAACATACAGTTATTCGTTTCATAACGATTAACTAAATCATGGGAGTTACACTCCGAGAGCATAGCCAGACGCAGGCACTCTCTTCTACATACAGTTATTCGTTTCATAACGATTAACTAAATCATGGGAGTTACACTCCGAGAGCAAAGCCAGACGCAGGCACTCTCTTCAACATACAGTTATTCGTTTCATAACGATTAACTAAATCATGGGAGTTACACTCCGAGAGCATAGCCAGACGCAGGCACTCTCTTCTACATACAGTTATTCGTTTCATAACGATTAACTAAATCATGGGAGTTACACTCCGAGAGCATAGCCAGACGCAGGCACTCTCTTCTACATACAGTTATTCGTTTCATAACGATTAACTAAATCATGGGAGTTACACTCCGAGAGCATAGCCAGACGCAGGCACTCTCTTCAACATACAGTTATTCGTTTCATAACGATTAACTAAATCATGGGAGTTACACTCCGAGAGCATACATAGCCAGACGTAGGCACTCTCTTCTACATACAGTTATTCGTTTCATAACGATTAACTAAATCATGGGAGTTACACTCCGAGAGCATAGCCAGACGCAGGCACTCTCTTCAACATACAGTTATTCGTTTCATAACGATTAACTAAATCATGGGAGTTACACTCCGAGAGCATAGCCAGACGCAGGCACTCTCTTCTACATACAGTTATTCGTTTCATAACGATTAACTAAATCATGGGAGTTACACTCCGAGAGCATAGCCAGACGCAGGCACTCTCTTCTACATACAGTTATTCGTTTCATAACGATTAACTAAATCATGGGAGTTACACTCCGAGAGCATAGCCAGACGCAGGCACTCTCTTCAACATACAGTTATTCGTTTCATAACGATTAACTAAATCATGGGAGTTACACTCCGAGAGCATAGCCAGACGCAGGCACTCTCTTCAACATACAGTTATTCGTTTCATAACGATTAACTAAATCATGGGAGTTACACTCCGAGAGCATAGCCAGACGCAGGCACTCTCTTCAACATACAGTTATTCGTTTCATAACGATTAACTAAATCATGGGAGTTACACTCCGAGAGCATAGCCAGACGCAGGCACTCTCTTCAACATACAGTTATTCGTTTCATAACGATTAACTAAATCATGGGAGTTACACTCCGAGAGCATAGCCAGACGCAGGCACTCTCTTCAACATACAGTTATTCGTTTCATAACGATTAACTAAATCATGGGAGTTACACTCCGAGAGCATACATAGCCAGACGTAGGCACTCTCTTCTACATACAGTTATTCGTTTCATAACGATTAACTAAATCATGGGAGTTACACTCCGAGAGCATAGCCAGACGCAGGCACTCTCTTCAACATACAGTTATTCGTTTCATAACGATTAACTAAATCATGGGAGTTACACTCCGAGAGCATAGCCAGACGCAGGCACTCTCTTCTACATACAGTTATTCGTTTCATAACGATTAACTAAATCATGGGAGTTACACTCCGAGAGCATAGCCAGACGCAGGCACTCTCTTCTACATACAGTTATTCGTTTCATAACGATTAACTAAATCATGGGAGTTACACTCCGAGAGCATAGCCAGACGCAGGCACTCTCTTCAACATACAGTTATTCGTTTCATAACGATTAACTAAATCATGGGAGTTACACTCCGAGAGCATACATAGCCAGACGTAGGCACTCTCTTCTACATACAGTTATTCGTTTCATAACGATTAACTAAATCATGGGAGTTACACTCCGAGAGCATAGCCAGACGCAGGCACTCTCTTCAACATACAGTTATTCGTTTCATAACGATTAACTAAATCATGGGAGTTACACTCCGAGAGCATACATAGCCAGACGTAGGCACTCTCTTCTACATACAGTTATTCGTTTCATAACGATTAACTAAATCATGGGAGTTACACTCCGAGAGCATAGCCAGACGCAGGCACTCTCTTCTACATACAGTTATTCGTTTCATAACGATTAACTAAATCATGGGAGTTACACTCCGAGAGCATAGCCAGACGCAGGCACTCTCTTCTACATACAGTTATTCGTTTCATAACGATTAACTAAATCATGGGAGTTACACTCCGAGAGCATAGCCAGACGCAGGCACTCTCTTCAACATACAGTTATTCGTTTCATAACGATTAACTAAATCATGGGAGTTACACTCCGAGAGCATAGCCAGACGCAGGCACTCTCTTCAACATACAGTTATTCGTTTCATAACGATTAACTAAATCATGGGAGTTACACTCCGAGAGCATAGCCAGACGCAGGCACTCTCTTCAACATACAGTTATTCGTTTCATAACGATTAACTAAATCATGGGAGTTACACTCCGAGAGCATAGCCAGACGCAGGCACTCTCTTCTACATACAGTTATTCGTTTCATAACGATTAACTAAATCATGGGAGTTACACTCCGAGAGCATAGCCAGACGCAGGCACTCTCTTCAACATACAGTTATTCGTTTCATAACGATTAACTAAATCATGGGAGTTACACTCCGAGAGCATAGCCAGACGCAGGCACTCTCTTCAACATACAGTTATTCGTTTCATAACGATTAACTAAATCATGGGAGTTACACTCCGAGAGCATAGCCAGACGCAGGCACTCTCTTCTACATACAGTTATTCGTTTCATAACGATTAACTAAATCATGGGAGTTACACTCCGAGAGCATAGCCAGATGCAGGCACTCTCGTCAACATACAGTTATTCGTTTCATAACGATTAACTAAATCATGGGAGTTACACTCCGAGAGCATAGCCAGACGCAGGCACTCTCTTCAACATACAGTTATTCGTTTCATAACGATTAACTAAATCATGGGAGTTACACTCCGAGAGCATAGCCAGACGCAGGCACTCTCTTCAACATACAGTTATTCGTTTCATAACGATTAACTAAATCATGGGAGTTACACTCCGAGAGCATAGCCACACGCAGGCACTCTCTTCTACATACAGTTATTCGTTTCATAACGATTAACTAAATCATGGGAGTTACACTCCGAGAGCATAGCCAGACGCAGGCACTCTCTTCAACATACAGTTATTCGTTTCATAACGATTAACTAAATCATGGGAGTTACACTCCGAGAGCATAGCCAGACGCAGGCACTCTTCAACATACAGTTATTCGTTTCATAACGATTAACTAAATCATGGTAGTTACACTCCGAGAGCATACATAGCCAGACGTAGGCACTCTCTTCTACATACAGTTATTCGTTTCATAACGATTAACTAAATCATGGGAGTTACACTCCGAGAGCATAGCCAGACGCAGGCACTCTCTTCAACATACAGTTATTCGTTTCATAACGATTAACTAAATCATGGGAGTTACACTCCGAGAGCATAGCCAGACGCAGGCACTCTCTTCAACATACAGTTATTCGTTTCATAACGATTAACTAAATCATGGGAGTTACACTCCGAGAGCATAGCCAGACGCAGGCACTCTCTTCTACATACAGTTATTCGTTTCATAACGATTAACTAAATCATGGGAGTTACACTCCGAGAGCAAAGCCAGACGCAGGCACTCTCTTCAACATACAGTTATTCGTTTCATAACGATTAACTAAATCATGGGAGTTACACTCCGAGAGCATAGCCAGACGCAGGCACTCTCTTCTACATACAGTTATTCGTTTCATAACGATTAACTAAATCATGGGAGTTACACTCCGAGAGCATAGCCAGACGCAGGCACTCTCTTCTACATACAGTTATTCGTTTCATAACGATTAACTAAATCATGGGAGTTACACTCCGAGAGCATAGCCAGACGCAGGCACTCTCTTCTACATACAGTTATTCGTTTCATAACGATTAACTAAATCATGGGAGTTACACTCCGAGAGCATAGCCAGACGCAGGCACTCTCTTCTACATACAGTTATTCGTTTCATAACGATTAACTAAATCATGGGAGTTACACTCCGAGAGCATAGCCAGACGCAGGCACTCTCTTCAACATACAGTTATTCGTTTCATAACGATTAACTAAATCATGGGAGTTACACTCCGAGAGCATAGCCAGACGCAGGCACTCTCTTCAACATACAGTTATTCGTTTCATAACGATTAACTTAATCATGGGAGTTACACCCCGAGAGCATAGCCAGACGCAGGCACTCTCTTCAACATACAGTTATTCGTTTCATAACGATTAACTAAATCATGGGAGTTACACTCCGAGAGCATAGCCAGACGCAGGCACTCTCTTCAACATACAGTTATTCGTTTCATAACGATTAACTTAATCATGGGAGTTACACCCCGAGAGCATAGCCAGACGTAGGCGTAGCCGAGTCGGCGATGCCACTTAAATTCCCTGGGAGGTTGGAGGTTCCATCTGGCTGTTACAGGGATATTCAGTTGCGCAGCTAGGTTTAGTGTCTTCGAAGAATAATAATTTCAGCGTATTAAAAACGCTGCTACTAATTGCCTAAGCTAGTTTTTAATTGGACCGACGTGGGGTTTGGATCACATCCACAATTACAGATGTCAAGTATTATTACAATAAGTGTTTATACCTCTTTCCTGTCGGTCGAATCTCCGTTCAGTCGAAAAGCTTGTCCAGCGACAGTTGTTCCAGGGGCGTCTTGTCATCATTCATCTGAAGGTAAAATAAATTATATAATTACTAGCTGCCATAGAATGTGGTTTTAGATTTGAATTTGATTTACACTTCGGTCTAAGTAACACGTGGTTGGCTAACACCAAAAATTAAAAAAGTTCATACTTTAGCCTCAATAACACGTGGTAATCATGATATTGAATTGTAGCTTATATGACACGTTTGTCGGTTTACCATAGCAGTGCCATCTATTGATCACTTACTCAATTCAGTCGAATAATTGTGACTGTCAATTAATTATAGACAAATAATTTGCAATAAAATAAAATTGCGACTATAATTAAAGATCTAAGCTACCCTATCTCTTTAAGTTGGACCAGACCGCTCACGGTGTGCCAATTTAATTTAAAATCGGTTAAGTAGTTTAGGAGGCCATCGCGGACGGAAGTACTTTTCAATAAAATTTTGAAACTTACTTTGGCAAATATTCCAACTGCAACCGAATGGCTTAAAATTTGATCTGCTAGGCGCTCTTTGATTTTCTGTTTGCCATTCTGTACTGGTTGTAAGTGGTGCTGGGTTAAAGCTGGAGCAAACACGGTTGGGATTCTCGCGATCTTTATTATAAAACTCCTCTATGTGGCTCCACTTTACTGTACCTGCAATGGAAGGTTATGATCTTATTCTCAAAACAATTTTAACCAATCACAGGTCAAGCGGCAATAAGAAAATAAATATGGTACAGCAGAGGTACATCAATTATTAGTTATTTTAATTAGGCAATAAGGCAATACTAACAACTACTTGATGCAGGGAAATAATTGCCAAAGGCCACTAGCGGATAAATAAGTCAATGGATGGTCATGGTTCAATGGATAAATAAGTCATAAAAAAGTTTTAATATCTTTCCGCTGTTCAATTAATTAAATTATTATACCAACCTATGTTTAGTTTTCTGTTTATTTGTATATCTAGTGTAAATTGGAAATACCGTTTAAAAAAAAATTAAATCTTTAAACATGCACTCAAGCAAACAAGCCAATGTAAATTTGTAAAAATTAATATTCAACCACATTTTGTATAATATTCTAAAGAAGTGGTTACCTCCTCGACAAGAGCTGCTGACTTGTCTGCTGTGTCACAATCTCCTGAGAAGTAAAATGCTATTGGCTGTTTCCAGCATTTTCGAACACCGATAACCATGAAAGTTCGACTATGGTTTGCTATCACAGTAGTACGGCCTTAGCATTGAGTTTTACGTTATATGTCAGATTTTTTCTTATTGACATTTCATCAAAAGCCATTTTACATAAATTATCATTGACATCTTGGTCTTTTGTGATTTCTTTTACTGTCTGTATTACTGGGCTGTTGATTCCACATACCATTGGAATTTTGTTCAATAATGCCTTGAGAGAGCTGACAAAATAACCTAGTATTGTCTTTGGTTAACATAGCTTTTACACATTGAAAGAAACCAATTTTTTATACCGGATTAAAACTATTTGTATTATTATAAACTTATAATTATGTATAATAATCCAGTTAAAAAAATATTTTCTTTCAAAATAACCTAATCAATAATATAAAACAAAAGTTTGATTTCTTATAGATGCTCAAGACGTTCACTTTATCATCCAGTGTCCATCTCATTCCAGTTAATTTTCTTATAAAGTTTTTCAGTTGGCTTTGTAATAGTAAAGAAAATGAATTATTTAATGTGCTTTTTAATATTTCATTGCTAGGTTCGTTTGATGTTAGTACACTTAATATAGATCTTTTGGAGTTTTTATCACCTTGAAACTTTTTTCAGAGCCTCACTATTTCAGATAGATTTTTTCTGCATCTCTTAGACAGCGTTTGCTTTTGAGCTGTAAGTTCACTGAACTTTTTCACGTCCAAGTCCTACAAAATACCTTTGCTAGTTGATGGTTCCTGGAAAATATACAAAAATAATTGAATAAAAAATTCGAAAAAGATAACAAATCCAATAAGTGGATGGAGAAAATAGAAAACTTTTAATCATCCATATATCACCTAGATGTGTGTCAGAAATGTACTGCCTACCTACCTCTATGTAAAAAAGCATGACTATAAAAATTTGTCTATTTGACTTAGGTAGAATATGAATGTAAATACTCACTTGGATGTCATAACTTGCTCTATATGGACTACAATGTTTGTTTTTTAATTGGTCTATATCCTCCTCTATTCACTCTTAATCTAACTTGTTAAGTCTTTTCCTATCGCTGCTGGTAAATGAAGATTCATTCAAATGATTTTCACATAGTATCCTATGCTGGGCATTCACTGTTTTTAATGATTCAATGGATGTCCCATCACCATTAGGAAAACAAAATTTAGCCCAAACTTTAACACTAAAAATAAAGTTTTCATTAGACATAGTTAATAGTGAAGCTGTTTTGGATAATCTTTCCAATATGGACCGTCGATTTAAATGACCATTTTTTTGTAGATAGTACTCACTAAAAGAAAGAGTTTTGCAAAGATTTAGGTTGCGCAAACTTACGGTTCATGAGATACATTTATTAAAACTTTTCACACAAATTGGTAAGTAACAACACGCAATTACAAAATATATTTGACAAATAATTGATGTCAAACGTCAATCACTTAGTGTAGGGTTCCGAAAATTTTCAAAGTATCGATACTACTCTGGTATCGACATTAAACTTTCTAATATGGATCATCGGTTTAAATGCCCATATTTGTTTTGTAGATAGTACAAAAGTTATTGAAAATATCGATATTACTCGGGTATCGATACTTTTTGGTGATCACTAAATTTGTTTTTAAGCCATTCATTTTGTTTAATGGCGTCCAGTCATCGTTTGTCACCCTTGCAGTAGAAATCGTTTTACGTACTCCTATAAACTTACAACGTTTGACTACCATGGCGTCTCCGAAGCCCATTGTTTGAAGAGTTAAGTGAAGTGCAAGTGTTGGACTCAAATTAGCCGCTTGTCACGGCCTCCTCTTCTGCGCCGATCCTTGACGAACCGGTTGCTGGTCCTAGTGGGCTGACTAGTCCTGGCGAGGAATTTGCTGCGATGCCCAGACTTACTAGGTCATCTGGCAGAAGGCTTAATCCTTACTCGGATGAGTTAAAGTAAGTTTTGATTTATGTTATTTCAGGTCAGGTTATAAAATAATAAATCATTAGTAAAAAAAAAAAAAAAATTGCTTACTGGAATTTTGAAAAAGTTGGATTGCATAAGGTCTGTTGTGGATTTTAAAATGAAATTTATAGCTGAAAATATTTTTTTCATTGTTTGTAACTTTCTGTATTATTTAATTCTGTATTATCCTGTACTTTTTTAATATCAAAAAAGTACCCAAAACCGAATCAGAGCACCCCACTATCCACATGGTCTTGTCTGCCCTACTCCTAGAGTATATATAAAAGCTCCGAAGTAGCCGTCAACCCCCTCCCCGCCCCTCTAAAACCTCAAATATCGACGGTCCATATTGGAAAGATTAACCGATCTACTTACTTCAGAGGCCCATTCTCGGACGGAAGAGGGAACCTATGCAAGGATAAGGAAGAATCTTCTTTTGATGGTATACCGCATTTTGAGTATTTTCCCTACCATGTTTTGGCAAAGTACAACACAAAATCGTCAATATGACTTACCTGTAAGTGAAGTTTTATTATACATTGAGCTTTGAGACTTTAATACTACCCTCAGTTTTCATTTGATTGAAATTGTAACTACACGTGTGTAAATCCAGTTGTAATGTATCCTCGAACGAAGGCGTACATAACCAAAAGCGTCGCGTAACAGGTAACGCACGGCCGCCGCCCTAACGACCACTTGTCGCTGGATGAGACAATGAACTGCTGCAGGTATCGGGAGAAGATCCATCAAAGTCTAATACTCCAGGTGAAGACATACAGTTTGATCTTGCAGTAAGCTTACACTTTACAACTTTTATCTAAGTATTCTAATCAATGCACCCAATTTGAACCCAGAGGAAAAGACCGCAATCTCAAACAGGATTAATATAGGACGCAGGTTTCAAATGAAACCAAATGCTACAGCTACTTCTTGTTTAGCAGAGGCCACTCACAGTGTTCTTGTCTGCGGAAACAAGAAATATGTACCTATTAAAATTACTTATGGATACGGATTCCAATGTGACACACAATACCAAGACTCAGTCACACGACACAACTTTATTCTATATAGCCTTAAAAGATCTAAAAGAACAACTTCAAGGAACATAGGTATACAAGTACCTATTCAGTAAGAGATTAGTTGACTACAAGCTCGCATCAAAATCAGAAAAGGACAAAGAAGGTCAAAAAGAATTTAATCATAGGCAAAAGGGGAATCCAGGATGAAGGAGCTTGCTCACAGCCTACTATAGGCAGTCGCGTCCAGCGCCGCGCGCGCCACCTCGCGCTCACTGGTAGTTTATCAAAGAATGTTATTCACTTATTACTTGTGATACAACTCTATTATCGTGGATAAAAGGTTATAAAATACCTTTTTCTTGGTCAGCGATGTTCCTAAAAGTAAACTATATTCAGAGACTGAACAAAGCAAATTCGAACAATCTATAAATTACAACAAAAACACTCCCGCACAAGGCGTTAACCGACAGATAACCGTTTGGCACCGTTAGGTGGCTATCTGAGGGCCGCAGGTAAACCCGCGTTCATAAATTGAAGCGAAGCGACCAATGAGAGGGCGGCAGGCAGCAAGGCAGCGATCGGACTGACCAATGAGAGGGCAGCAGGCAGCAAGGCAGCGGTCGGACAGCGCGTGCGCACTGGCAAGCGGCGATGACTCACACGGAGCGAGCGAGATGGCACTACAGCACTGATGACTCACACGGAGAGAGCACTGGAGCAGACATCCGCACGGGTCGGCGGTCGGAAGCGAAAGTGGCCCCTGCGCATGTGTCACAACCTCTTTTATAATCACAACTCCCTCCTCCGACTCGACCATCCCACTTCGGGAAAATGGTCGAGTCAATTCGTAACAACTCGTAAACAACCGAACGAGTCAAATGAGTAACTATTGCACATGCGCACTTGTAGCAAGATTCTTAAGAATATGTTTCATAAAAATGTTTAGAATTTAGAATAATTAAATTAATATTAGAAGCTAACACAAGAAATATTAAGTTTATGTCCTCCAGCTACACTGAATGTTTACAAAATATTCAGGACGCTAGAACACTTCTTGAAGCTAAAGGATTTATTGTAAATACTGAAAAGAGTAATGAAATTCTTGTAAATTCTTGGGTATATAATAAAATGTAGAACTTAAATCTGTTAATATGATAATAATAAACAAATTTTTCAAAATCTCGCACAATTAGATGGCTTACGTGCCTACCTCTGCCTGTCCAGCAGCAGAATATGGCTGGTTTTACACGAAGGGTCTAGAGAGTAAATATTTTAACCATCGATAGTTTTACCGGACTTACAATGGTATCGTGCGTCAGACCAACCTATAAATTAAATTAAATCGGTTGACTTTTGTTAAGAAATGTATAGTGATTCAATTCAATTTCCTCATCTTACTAAAATTACTAAAGAACTTTGGCGATGGGGCGAAGGCTTACACGGTTTCCTGGTCAATTTATTTAATGGCTTTCCATCGTTTGCTATCATATTTAAAACGTTAGGAAAAATTATTAACGGCAATGAGTTTGGCATCATATTTGTTTTCCTGTGGACTACTCGAACGTGGTGACCGCTTTTCAGAAGGCTCTTAGTTTCGGGAACCATAATTTTCTAACCTAATGAAACTTATCTCTCATTCCAGCAACCGAGAAGAGTGCCTTTGTCATCAGTGTCATCTATAATATAAAAAATGAATCGCAGAATGTGTAGGTAAGCGCATAACTATACAAAGCCTGAACCAATTGTACCAGTTCTGTTTTTTTAATGTTCGTTGAAGTTGAAGTTGATGGTTTTAACATTTTCATTGGTTTACATTTATAACATTTGTTTATAACATTGGATTACATATTAGTAATATATAAGAGTATAATGAAATAAATTTTATATTATGTTATGTTTTATTTATTTTTCCTAATATTTCATTACATTACATGGTTATGATAAATAATAATTTAATTTTATAGGTAGATTAACGACATAACTTATTAAAATTTTAACTAACTTTCTTCTAAGAAAAATAAGTACTAGTATTTTATATGTACAAAAGGACATTTAAATACAACATGTTTGTTTCTGCTAGAATTAAGAAGAATATATTAATTTTCCAAAATAATAAATAAAGCTTGTTCTTTCAGTTACGTCTTGATTTCCTTCATTAACTTCTTGACTTGAAACTGTATCAAGTGTTGGAACTAAAACTTCTGCCGGTATATCTACAAATTATAATCCTTACAAATATTTTGCATAACAGCTGTGGCAATAACAATAGCTTGAACTTAAGCTAGTAATAAATACAATGTTAAAGCGACATTTCCATACTCCAAATTTTCCGAAAAAGACAAATATTTTAACCTTACATCATGTTTCATTTGGGTCACATATCTTGCAACTTTTTGACATAGTATAATTATTAATACTCTAAATTATACTATATATTTACCTCTCTATAGTATTCCTATTCTTAATGTGTACTTCATCATATCTCTGGTCAGTCAGAGAAATGGTGTTAATGAATAAGGTATATTTGAGTAAGCACTATTAACAACCATCCAGTGATTTCTCAGTAGACCTGTACGATATTAAGCTATAAACAAATATACCTGTTAATTTAGTTGGCACATTTATCAAGTTCTACCTTCTTATCAATAAATTTGAATTAACTTGTAGAACTGAGTTTACAAAAGTTGTTGCATCATGAGCGGCACCAGGCCATGGGGAACAACATTAATATATTTTATTTCTGCATCACACACAGCTTGTACATTTAAAGAGAAATATCCTTTTCAATTACAATATTATTCACCAATTACGTCACCTAAAGAAAATAATGCTGCTTAAAATTATTACAACTTCATACTATAATGTACAATGTTAAATAATATATAAATTACTTACATGATGATTGAATTCGTAAATGTGGCATAACAAAAAACCACAAATAAAATATTTAAATTTTTTTGGTTCAACAGTTTATGTGCATGATAAGTTATATAAGACAAAATTCGATGTTAAGTCATGGAAAGGTATTCTTGTGGGATACGAACCAAACGGTTATAAAGTTTGGAATCCTAAATGCGAAAAAATTTATTACTGTCAGAGATGTCATAGTAGATGAGACAAATTACTTCAATCCAGGCCTGCGTTGCGACCTGAAGAGAATATAGTAAATTCTCATGATAATGTTAACATTGACAACATTTCAAAGTCAATAAAGTCTCAAAAAACTGACAGATATAAATCAGATACCTGTAAATCTGATGATTATGAAGTTCCTCAGAAAATTCGCAAAACTAACCATGACATCGTCGAATTTGAACAACCAAATGCACATTCTGATGATCTTTCAGTGGTCGTAAATAATGAGGACACAACCAGTTGTATTGAACCACGTAGGAGTGATAGGCTTAAAGTCGTCCCCCTATTTCTTATAAAGAAATCGATGATAACCTTATGTGTGCTAGTTCAATTTTGTGTAAAATACCAAATTCGTTTCAAGAGATTAAAACACGAGACGATAGAGTTCATTGGGAAGGTGCAATTAAATTCTCTATTTTTAAATAAAACATGGACTTTAGTACCACGGCCAGATAACAAAAATATTATAGATTGCAAATGGATGTTTAATATAAAAAATGATGAATTCGGAAAGCCTTTACGCTATAAAGCTCGACTCGTTGCTAGGGCTTTTAGCCAGGAATATCTCATAGACTATAATGAGACTTTTGCACCTGTTGCAAGAATAGCTAGTTTTAGATTTATTATTGCTTTTGCTAATCAATATAATTTACTTGTACATCACATGGACGTAAAAACTGCATTTCTAAATGGGGTACTACAGGAAGAAATATATATGAAAGTTCCAGAAAAAAGTTCCAGTCTTGCAAAAATGGTTATGTGTGTAAATTAAATAAAGCATTATATGGGCTAAAGCAAGCCGCTAGATACTGGTTTGAAATTTTTGAACAGTCTCTTAGGCGGGAGGGTTTTCAGAATTCATCAGTAGATAGATGTATTTATATACTAAATAAAGGAGATATACAGAAAAATATTTATGTGGTACTTTATGTTGATGATTTGGTAATAGTGAGTGCTAATGTAAATACAATAAACAGTTTTAAAATATATTTAATGAGTAAATTTAAAATGACAGATTTACATGAAATTAAATTATTTCTTGGAATTAAAATAACTCGTTGCGATGATATGATAATGTTAGATCAAAGTGCTTATATTAAAACAGTTTTAAATAAATTTTGCATGCAGGATTGCAACAAAAACCTGCAACTACTCCTATGGATAGTAAACTCAATTATGAAGCACTAAACTCAGAAAAAATTACACTGCTCCATGTCGCAATTTAATTGGTTGTCTAATGTATATAATGCTATGTACTCGACCTGACTTAAGCACTAGCGTTAATATATTAAGTAGGTACACAAATTAAAATAATAAAGAATTGTGGCAATGCCTCAAAAAAGTGCTTAGATATTTAAAAGGCACAACTGATTTTAAATTATGTTATAAAAGGTGTGAATATAATAACATCTTAACTGGGTATGTGGACTCCGATTGGGGAGGTAATGATGTAAAGAGTACAACCGGGTATATATTTAAATTGTTTGAACATTGTTCAATAACCTGGACAACAAAGAAACAATAGTCAGTAGCAGCCTCCTCCACAGCGGCTGAGTATATGGCCTTATATGAAGCCTTTATGGCTTAAATCTTTGGTAAGGAGTATTCATATTGATATATCCACTCCTATTGTAATATATGAAGACAATTAACTGACAGACAGACATTTTTCTAGGGAACAAATAGAGAAAAATGTAATAAAGCTAAAATACATTCCCACAGGTCAATAACCTGCAGATGCGTTAACAAAACCATTACCAGCGGTTACGTTTCATGAAATGAGGAGAAACATCTGTTTACAATTATAATATTTAATGAGTTGGCTATTATTTGTTATTAATTTAATTATTCTGTTATATTCATTGTGTTCTGATAATTATATGTAATGTAAATAATGTATCGAATTTAAGATGATGAAATGATCTGATAAGGTTTTTCTGGGTTTTCCCTTATCCGAGCAACAAATGTTGGATCATTATTTTTGTATTTTCCCAGACTCGCTTGGAAGTTATATAGTTCTGTTTAGGCATTTGATTTGTACAAGAATTAATTTTTGAGGGGGCATGTTGATTTATTTGAGTAATATTGCAAAAATTAATCATTGTATTGACTTTTTCCTGTCATTTGAATGAGCGATCGAGCCGCCATCTTGTCGAGGCGCCAAATTGTCTTTACCTCACTCTGCTCCAGGTCATTTCTGTTTCATTCCAATGTGTATCGTGGTAGGAAGCAGACATATCACTTCCAAGTTAAACAGTAAATATATTTCTTTATTACGGATACTGTGTGTATAATTATCGTGCCCTAACAAGAATTACAACAGTTCTTAACTGATACCGCCGTTACTGCACACTCGCAATGTTCGCGAGTGTGTTGCAGGCCTTTTAAGAATTTTTAAACTTAAAAATTGTAATTTATAGTAAACTGAAATATTAAAAAGATTATTACTTATTACTGTTTTTCTTGGAACAGGTGGTAAACGAACAGATTGTCCGTGGACAATCTTAATGTCAAGTTCGCGAGTGCGTTGCCGGCCTATTAAGAATTTGTATGACTTATTTGAAGATAAATATTATAAATAGCAAAATATAGATGTACCTACTACTAGCGACATTTTGTACCAGAGTGTCATCAAATGTTGTCTATGAGATTCTTTACTTTTGTATTTAGAAAATAAAGTTCAGTTCTTTTCCGGTACTCGCTCAGTCACGTTGTTTTATTACAGGTTATGGGCCCAGGCCGCTCCTGGCTCATAAAAAGTACTTAGTTCTCGCGACAGTATAATTATTGATTATCAGGACATTATCGATAATAATAATTCGTGGCAGAATAGGACTAAGTGTGTTGAGTTGTGCAGATTTATTGTGTCGCGTCAGGCATCAGTAATGGCGTCCAGTTCGAACTATCACATTAGTGTGCCGAAACTGCAAGGGCGTGAAAATTACAGTGAATGGTGTTTCGCAGCAGAAAATTTCCTTGTCTTAGAGGGAATGGTTGGGTGTATCAAACCTGAGCCCAACGTTGCTCCAGCAGCTGCAGACGATGCGAGAACAAAAGCGAAGTTGATTCTAACAATTGACCCGGCTCTTTATATTCATATAAAGAATGTAGCAACATCGAAAGAATTGTGGGATAAATTGAAGATGTTATTCGATGACTCGGGATTTACAAGAAAAATAAGTCTTCTGAGGAATTTAATTTCTATTCGATTAGAAAATTGCACTTCGATGACGTCATATGTAACACAAATTGTTGAAGCTGGTCAGAAATTACAAGGTACGGGTTTTGGCATAAGTGATGAGTGGATCGGATCTATCATGTTGGCTGGATTATCTGAAAAATATATGCCCATGATAATGGCAATCGAGCATTCGGGCATGATAATCACAACCGACGCCATTAAAGGGAAATTGATGGACATTGGACCGGAAGACAGTGATGCCAACAATGCGTTTGCTTGTTTCCGCAAGAATCAAAAATCAAAGAGTGTAAAGAGTACACAGTCTATGTACAAGAAAGATGGTGAGAATGGGCTTAAAGGTCTCGTTACCAGGCCATAAAATTATTAAAAAAAAAAAAAAAAAATGGTGAGAATGAACGAATGTCGACATCTGTCAAAGAAAAACAATACGTCAAATGTTATAATTGTAAACAACATGGCCACTACCGTAATCAATGCACTTATAAAGATAAATCTTATAAGAATTCTGAAAATAAATCGTCAAAAACAAGTAATGCATTCAGTGCCGTGTTTTTTAGCAGAATATTTGACAAGAGTGACTGGTATGTCGACTCTGGGTCAAGTTCGCATTTGACAAGCAATAAAGATTGGATGGTCGACGAATGTTATTCTGGGTTCACCAAGGAAATCATGGTTGCTAACCAGAATAAAATCCCAGTGTTGTGTTGTGGAAAAGTAAACATAACAACATCAACTGAAGGATGTGACTTTAACATAACTGTTGAAAAAGTGTTGTGTGTGCCCAAATTATCTACCAACTTATTGTCAGTAAGCCAACTGATATGGCAGGGTAACAAGGTGTATTTTACAAGCGATGGATGCGAGATATTTAATAAACAGGACACTCTAGTAGCGACTGCATCACTTATAAATGGAGTTTATAAACTAAATACTTCATCTTGTTTGGTGGCAGCAACAGCAGAGTCTCCAGAAGTTTGGCATCGTAGATTGGGACATGTCAACAGTGATAACATGAATAAAATGCAGGATGCTGTGGAGGGGGTCAAATTAACTGAGAAGGCCGACATCAACAAGTCCAACTGTATAGTGTGCTGTGAAGGAAAACAAAGTCGGTTGCCCTTCGATAATAAAGGGAACAGGAGTACTAAGCTATTGGAAATAGTACACAGTGATATATGTGGCCCTATGGAGAATGTATCGCTAGGAGGATCAAGGTACTTTCTCATTTTTGTTGATGATCACAGCAGCATGACATATGTTTATTTTTTAAAAGGTAAAAATGAGACTTTACAATATTTTAAAGAATATAAAGCAAGAGTTGAGAATTCAACGTCAAATAAAATAAAAATACTTGTAAAATAAAAAGTGATAATGGCACAGAGTTCTGTAACAGAGATTTTGATAATTATTTGAAGAAACTGGGTATAATTCATCAAAGAACCAATCCCTATACTCCTGAGCAAAACGGGCTTTGTGAATGTATGAATAGGACTCTGATCGAGAAAGCAAGATGCCTTTTATTTGATGCAAGATTAGGCAAGGAATTTTGGGCTGAAGCCTAATGGCTTCAGCACACAGAGACAATAGACACAGCAGTCTATTTACAAAATAGAATTGTAAAAGGTGGATTGAACCACTGTACACCGTACAAGTTGTGGACAGGAGGCAAACCCAACCTCAGTCATTTAAGGATTTTTGGTAGTACTGTCATGAGACATATACCCAAGGAGAGAAGACGTAAGTGGGACAAGAAATCAGAACAATGCATACTGGTTGGTTACCCTGAGGATGTCAAAGGGTATAGGTTATACAATCCTTCAACAAAGGCTATTATAACCAGTCGAGATGTTGTCTTCATAAATGAAAAGTTATCTCATCAAGAAAATATGATTGAAATGGAAGTGGTAGAAGACAAACCAGCAGAAAATAGTCCACATACATCTTCAGTGGGAGAGGTGTCAGACCATGATGGAGAGGATTCATTCATTTTAACGAATGACATGGATGAAACCTATGTACCAGAGGAGGAGTCCATGACATCTGAGGAAGAACAGCAACCAGAAACCACATCAAAGTCACAACGGGTGAGACAAAAACCAGAAAGGTTTGGATATATGTGCACAGAACAGTGTAATGAATATTTTAGTGATGAACTGACATTAGAAGAAGCACTAAGGGGACCAGAGAAGGAGCAATGGGAACAGGCAGTGAAAGAAGAGCTGAAAAGCTTTGAAGACAACAAAGCATGGGAAGTTGTTGATATTCCTGCAAGTGGCAATATAGTTAAGTGCAAGTGGGTTCTAAAAAAAAAGTGTCATAGTGAAAATAATGTCCGCTATCGAGCCAGACTTGTGGCTAAAGGGTGTAGTCAAAAATATGGTGTGGACTATAGTGAAACATTTTCTCCAGTAGTACGGCATACAACACTTAGGTTATTATTCGCATTATCAGTGCAGTTCAACTTAGAAGTAACACATCTTGATGTGAAAACTGCTTTCTTAAATGGAGATCTGTCTGAGACAATATATATGCAAAAGCCTTTAGGTTATGTCTGTCCAAATAATAAAGTTTTAAAATTGACCAAAGCTATATATGGTCTCAAACAGGCATCTCGTGCATGGCATAAGAAAGTGGATGGTTGCATGTTAGCTAATGGTTATATTAAGTCCCAAATAGAGTCATGTTTATATACAAAATTTGCTGGCAGCAGTAAAACCATCGTGACATTATATGTCGATGATTTCTTTGTATTCTCAAATGATAGAAATGAAACTAGTAATCTTAAGGATATGTTGAATAAGATTTTTGTATTAAAAGACTTGGGAATTGTAAAGGAATGTCTTGGCATGTCAGTTGTTTTTGATAAACAAAATAATAATTGTACTGTGACTTTAAGTCAAGAAAAATATATTGATAGATTGTTGACTAAGTTCAATATGGTTGATTGTAACACTGTGAATACTCCAATGGAGGTCAACTTAAAATGTAAGAAGGAAAATGATTGTAGTAATCAAAATCCCTATCAGCAGCTTATCGGGAGCCTAATGTATTTGGTTGTGCTCACACGACCCGATATAGCTTATGCAGTGTCATATTTAAGTCAATTCAATAATTGTAATACTGAACAACAATGGGTTTATGCCAAAAGAATTTTAAGGTATTTGAAAGGGACAAAAGATTTAGGTTTAAAATATAGTAAGGGCAAAAATGCAAACATTGAAGGTTATGTTGATGCAGACTGGTGCAGTGATGTTAATGATAGGAAATCATATTCAGGAATTTGTTATACTTTGTCTGGGTCTGTTATATCTAGTAGAGTTGTAGTAAGCAAAAATGTATTACACTTTCTAGTACCGAATCTGAATATGTATCCATATCAGAAGCCTGCAAAGAGGCAGTTTATTTGAGAAATTTACAATTTGAACTTACTAAAAGTATGTATAAGATCATTTTATATAATGATAGTATGAGCGCACAGAAATTGTTGTTAAACCCTGTATTCCATAATAAAACGAAGCATATTGATGTCAGATATCATTATTGTAGAGAATTAATTAATGAAAACATTATAAGTGTTAATTATCTATGTACATCAAATATGCCTGCAGATTTGTTTACAAAAAGTCTCGCTGCTGTAAAACATTATAAACATTTGAATACTTTAGGTATTGTTAAAGTGTAATTGTTTCTTTTGTTTATATAGTATCTATATTTTGAGTGGGAGTATTATAAATAGCAAAATATAGATGTACCTACTACTAGCGACATCTTGTACCAGAGTGTCATCAAATGTTGTCTATGAGATTCTTTACTTTTGTCTTTAGAAAATAAAGTTCAGTTCTTTTCCGGTACTCGCTCAGTCACGTTGTTTTATTACAATAAATACAAATAAGAATATTATTTATTAGTATTTCTTATAGAACAGGTGTTAGCGGGCAGGAGCCTTTTCTGATGTTAACTGATACCCCCGTTAACGTACACGCTTAATGTCGAAGTATTCGCGAGTGTGTTGCCGGCCTTTTAAGAATTTTTATGACTTATGTATTGAAATTTTAAGAAAATTTAAATACAAACAAGATTATTACTTATTACTGTTTTTCATGGAACAGGTAGTAAACGAACAGATTGTCCGTGGACAATCTCAATGTCAAATTCGCGAGTGCGTTGCCGGCCTATTAAGAATTTGTATGACTTATTTGAAGTTAAATACAAACAAGAATATTATTTATTAGTATTTCTTATAGAACAGGGGTAGAACAGGTTTTAACGGGCAGGAGCCTTTTCTGATGTTAACTGATACCCCCGTTAACGTACACGCTTAATGTCGAAGTATTCGCGAGTGTGTTGCCGGCCTTTTAAGAATTTTTATGACTTATGTATTGAAATTTTAAGAAAATTTAAATACAAACAAGATTATTACCAATTACTGTTTTTTATGGAATAGGTGGTAAACGAACAGATTGTCCATGGACAATCTCAATGTCAGCTTTGCGAGTGCGTTGCCGGCCTATTAAGAATTTTTATGACTTTGTTGAAGTTAAATACAAACAAGAATATTATTTATAAGTATTTTTTATAGAACTCAATGTTCGCGAGTGTGTTGCCGGCCTTTTAAGAATTTTTGAAATTAAAATTTAATTTATAGAAAACTGAAATATTAACAAGTGTTAGCGGTAGTTGATTTAGTTCTTAGGGTAGGAAATTAAACACTTCAATGATGACCTAATTCACTATAATTTACTTCACTGATTTTACGTGAACTGTATAACTTCAAACTTGTACGAAGAAAAGGCCCGTGCGCATGTGTCACAACCTCTTTTATCATCACAACTCCCTCCTCCGACGCGACCATCCCACTTCGCGAAAATGGTCGAGTCAATTCGTAACAACTCGTAAACAATCGAATGCTTTGTAACATACAACTCAAATTAGAAACGAAATTTTAACTTTAACTTTTGAATTACATCTATAACTACAGAGAGTTAAATTTAATCCATTGTGACGTTACTAATTATTTATGTTCATTTATTAAGGAATATATGAATTTGTCTCGGTAGACATCCCTACTCATCGGCAAAGAAGACACAGGGTGTAGGCCGAGAGAAAAAGCCGGCGTAAAAAACTCTCGGTACTCTTTTAAAATATCAAGTCATCAATTTTATCAATAATTTACAATAGTCTTACTAACTAAATCTATTGTGACCTCTTCACATTCACATAACCAAATCTATTGTGACCTCTTCACATTCACAATAGTCTTACATAACCAAATCTATTGTGACCTCTTCACATTCACAATAGTTTTACATAACCAAATCTATTGTGACCTCTTCACATTCACAATAGTGTTACATAACCAAATCTCTTGTGACCTCTTTACATTCACAATAGTCTTACATAACCAAATCTCTTGTGACCTCTTAATATTCACAATAGTTTTACATAACCAAATATATTGTGACCTCTTCACATTCACAATAGTGTTACATAACCAAATCTCTTGTGACCTCTTTACATTCACAATAGTGTTACATAACCAAATCTATTGTGACCTCTTTACATTCACAATAGTCTTACATAACCAAATCTATTGTGACCTCTTCACATTCACAATAGTCTTACATAACCAAATCTATTGTGACCTCTTCACATTCACAATAGTCTTACATAACCAAATCTATTGTGACCTCTTCACATTCACAATAGTCTTACATAACCAAATCTATTGTGACCTCTTCATAGTCACAATAGTGTTACATAATCAAATCTATTGTGACCTCTTCACATTCACAATAGTCTTACATAACCAAATCTATTGTGACCTCTTCACATTCACAATAGTCTTACATAACCAAATCTATTGTGACCTCTTCACATTCACAATAGTCTTACATAACCAAATCTATTGTGACCTCTTCACATTCACAATAGTCTTACATAACCAAATCTATTGTGACCTCTTCATAGTCACAATAGTGTTACATAATCAAATCTATTGTGACCTCTTCACATTCACAATAGTTTTAAATAACAAAATCTGCTGTAACCTCTTCATATTCACAGCAGATTCACAATAAAGTTTACATAACTAAATCTATTGTGATCCCTTTATGATCCTTTATACAAAAGTGATTTTATCATGTAAAATTGATATTCTAGTCTCGTGTTCAAAACATAAATTTAACAAAAATATATATTAAAATCATAAAAAAAATCTTATCGTAAGCACAACAATTACTTGAAGCACTTTCATTTCTCACAAAATACCTAATTATATGAATAACACCAACTACTTCTACAACCCTACTTGTTCTCAGTATTATGTTTCAACAACATATTTCAATTCACTCAAAACTTACTTATTATATTCAGCCATCGCTTTTATTAGGATACTATTACTTCTGGAGATGACGTAAATTTGACATTACTTTATCAAATAATTTGTCAAATATAAACTCATTGGTAACCGATCAAATTGATACAATAATTTCCTTACATTCAATTTCATTACAATATCTTATCAATTCTGTTGAACGATATTTTTATCATCAGACACAAATAAAAGTATTTCATATCCACTACTAAGACAAATAATAAAAAGAAAACTATTGTTAGTGTAAGTCAAGTATTGATTATGCACAGGGAATATATATATGTAGAAAAGTCATATGTAATTTTACTATAAACATACTAGTTTTAATATAAAAATTATAACAGTCTTAACAAGCAAGCTAAATTGTCGACATGAAATAACATCAAAGTTTTAGATTTGTTACTTAAATTGAGACTTTTTTCCGTTCCGATTCCGGTATATGTTGTGCCAAAACGCAATTTTGTTGTCATTTGTAATATAATAAACCCAAAGTGAATTACAGTCAAATACGACCCCCACAAAAAACAAGCCATGAACGACTAGGCTCTGCTGAATGTTAACATACTGCAGAGTCCAATTCATCTGAAGTAAATCAAGTTTGTTTATCAGCAGTGCCAACTTTAAGTGCTGGGAGCAATATGTATGTAAAATTAGACTTCGTTTACTAATTTCCCATTCATCACCTTTGCAACCCTTGCTCACTTAAAACCACAAATAGCATCAGCTTTCTAATAGTACCCTCTTGCAAGGTCCAGTGTAATGCAACACCCTTGACTGAAGTATTGTCCACTTATTAATTCGCGGTAGAGGGCAAAGTGCACAGCCTAAGACAGTAGGACAGTGCACAAATTACCAGGCCATCAGTTCTGGATTTTTTTTTTGGTTTTTGTTTTACCGTTCCCAGTTTGATCTTCTTTCAGGCCGTATTACGGGTAAAAACCTGTCGCTTAGCTCTATCTTAATTTCTGTACATGTTTTAAAACCAATCGCTAAACTTATTTGAAAAACCCACACACAAATAAGTATCTATATTTTCATTTGTAAAAAAAAATTATAACAATTAATATTAAAAAAAAAAAACTATATAAATATTTACCTCGCCTAAAAACCTCTAAAAATGGTTAAATTATTATTATACACAAAAAATATAAATAAATTACTTCTGTAAGAACCTTGTTATAATATTAAAGAGACTTGTAACTTCTAAACATAAAATATTATAGATTTAATTAAGGTAATGGTTAAAATTCATAAAAAAAATTAAAATCAATTATTTCTGTAATAAAAATAAACTTTATAAAATTTTTCAACTCACCCGAGAAGCCCTAAAAATGGTAAAATTATTATTATAAAAAAATTTAAAAGAAATTAGTCCGATAATAACCTTAAGGTCAGTATACAATAATGGTTAAAATTAATAATAAATTAATTCTGTAAAAAAAATAAACTTTATAAAAATATTTATATACATATATATATATATTTAACTCACCTAAAAGGCTCTAAAATGGTAAAATTATTATTAAGAAAAAATAAGTCCTCTACAGCTGTTAAAAATAAAAAATAACGTAAAATGTTCTTAGCGTTAAAAGGAAATCGGACAATTCAAGATCATATCGGCGACTGCCTCACGTATAAGTTCCCCAAAAACGTAAAAATCATGGTTGGCCAAACCTAAAAAAAAAGGTTGTACTCTATCCCCACTAAACAGGCCGTGTGGAGTCGAATGCACTCACTCCTGAAGTGATAGCTCTAACCGTTCCAGAGATAGCTTTCCCAAAACCCTTGCTAATTACTTACTAATCACCACCTTATCAGCTACGAATGCGTCGTTATCTACTTTCCTACATTCACTAACCCGATCTATGGCTCTAAAAGAAAAATAGAATAAACTATGTCTAACCTAACCTAATCTACGGGTCTAAGCAAACAACAATAAACATACCTATCCTACATTAACACCATTATCTATAATAAAATTAGATGTAAGGGTTACATATTTAAATAAAATATTTTTATTCCAGGTATTATTCTTTGAGTTATGTTTGATGAGAATATTGTTGATAGCTCATAAGTAAAAATTTAGTATGAGTTATAAGTTAATTAAAATATGTAAATAATTTAAGAATGAAAAATGGTTAATAAATAAACGAATAAAATGCTTCGCCGAACAAAAGGGTCGCATAGCTCTCGTCGCGGTATACCGGCGCAGATGTTTGTAAGCGCAGCTCTCGTCGCGGTATACTGTTCGAGTACTTAAACTCGGCGAGGTCTACGCAAAATTCTCTTTCCTCTTTCCTCTGACTACGAACTGGGACCCACGAATAATCGGCGAAGCAAGAAACAAGATCAAGGCGCAGTTTCATTTCAAGACAACGTCAAACAATTACGCACAATTATTATTATTATTTTTTTTTGAAGAAGGAATCTCGCTGTTGGCCTTAAGGGCCTTTACAGCTCAGTTCGGGCTGTTTTGGCGAGCGTAGCTCGGCCAGAATGGCGTTTTGTCCCGCGACTAGCGCAAGGGCGTCTCCTGTGAGACTCGAACCTCGGCTTGGGCCGTCGCGGGGCGGTCAATCGCCTGAAGGGCAGGACGGAAGCTCACTGGAGTGAGCGAAGTGCGAAGTAAAGGTCCTCGCCTTCCGGTGAAGGCGGTTTTTTACCCTAATCTGTGATTGGCTATTTTTATTATTTTTGGCCGCGCGGGCGGCTTTTAATTTATCGTTTGCTACGGTAATTGGATCATCCGGATCCGTTAGTATGTGTCGAGGCCTCCTACGAGCCTTTTTTGTCGGGAAGGGGTAATAGTTGATGCTATTACGCACCAGCGGATTGGGATGGTGTTTAGCCTTGTCAAAGTGGCGTGTGGACGCCAACTTCATCCATTGGGCTATGGTAGGGAGCTCCAGGTCGTGGTGGAGATCGACGTTTCTCACATAGAAGGGCGCACCGGTCGCGATTCTCATGAATCGCGACTGAAGCACCTGTAGCCGGTGAATATAGGAGGGGGCACAATGCGCAAAGACTACGCTAGCGTATGTCATGCACGGTCGGATGCATGCCTTGTACAGGGTCACCTTGTGTCTGAGAGACATTTGACTCCTTTTATTTAGGAGGAAATGGAGGCGAGAGAGGACAAAATAGGCCTTCTTGCGAACGGCGGCTATGTGCTTACGGAAAGACATGCCGCTATCGAGCGTGACTCCTAGATATTTGACGGACTTTTGCCAAGGGATGGCTTGCCCGTATAGGGTTACCTCTGTCTTGAGGTGAAATTTATCCCTAGCGATAGCACCGGGGTTGCCCCTGGCAAAGAGAAGTGCTACGCTTTTCTCGGGATTTATTTGGAAGCCCCATTTCCGAAACCATTCGCCTAACGACGTGGTAGCGGTCTGGAGTCTGTCCACAATGACACCTCTATCTTTGTGGGTGGTATAGAGAGCGGTGTCATCGGCATAGAGGGCTAGCTCCACATTGGGAGCCCTAGGGATGTCGCCGGTATACAGCGTGAACAGAAGGGGCGAGAGGACCGAGCCCTGAGGGACTCCGGCCATGATGGGGCGAGGAGACGATAGCGTTCCTTCTACGCGATAGCGCATTGAGCGGTCGGACAAGAAGTCGTGTACGATACGCACGAGTCTTAGTGGCACATTAAGGTGGTAGAGCTTGTAAACCAAGCCGTTGTGCCAGACCTTGTCGAAAGCTTTCGCTATGTCGAAGAAGAGTGCACTGCTCCACTAGGTTGACGGCTAAGCACTCGGCTTTTTCGTCGTCGTCGAATGCGTCAGGCAGATTTGGACGCTTGAGAGGGGGCATGGACGCCACCGTGTCGGTTTTAAGGGAACGCGCGAGAGACCAATAGGCCGTGTGCGAAGGTGACAATGCGCTGGTAAGACGGTCCCAGCGTTCGTTTCTAATTTCCCGCATGCGCTCTTTGACTCGGCGCTGCGAGGCGCGGAGTGCTCTGCGGTTTTCGTCGGTCGGGGCTCTGGCGAAGGCGCGAGTCGCCGCGTTCTACGACTCGGCGAACTTGGTCTGAATGTGATTAGTGACCGAGGAGATCGCGTCTAACGCGTGAGCGGACGAGACTAAATTGTCGGGGACATTTGGGAGGGCAGAGGTGTCGGCGGGCTTGAGGGCCTCGTCTAACTTCTGCCAGTCGACAATGGACTTGAACCTCTTCTCTCGAGTGTTAGGGCCGAATTCAAAGTGAACCGGGAAGTGATCCGAGTCTAACTCGTGTAACGTCTCTACGCTTCGCGGCTGTAGTGCCACGTTACGTAAAACCGCTACGTCTATGACGTCCGTTGAGAGAAGGCCGTTGCCTGTTATGCCACGGCGAGTCGGTTGTATGGGTGCAATGACGTTGAAATTGAGCACGTCTATAAGCCTATTGAGGGCTAACCCATTAGGGTTCTGTTTTGAGCTATTCCAGTCCCCGTGTTTGCTATTGAGATCCCCGACTAATAAGACCGAGGGGCCCATCGCAAACAGGGTTCTGAGATCGCTCTCTAGTATGTCCTTGGCGGGAGGGAGGTACACCGACGCGATAATAATCGGCTGATGGCCGGTCATGGCTACGCGCAACACGGTCGGAAGCGAAGTGTGAAGCAGGGGTGCGTGGGTTAAGGCGGTGCCAGCACTACGTCAAACCGTCTTGACAAAACGTACGAAGTCAATCCCCACCGGTATACAAAACCGCGCCGAGGAACTTTGGTTACTGCACGGGCGTATTCAAACGACATAAACGTAACGACGACTTAAACGTAATATCCCGTGCAGGCCCGAGTACCTGAGGTGTCGTAGGGATTGGCAACAATAGCGGTACGTACGAAGTCAATCCCCACCGGTATTCAAAGCCGCGCCGAGGAACTTTGGTTACTGCACGGGTGTTTTCAAACGAACACATAAACGTATTATCCCGTGCAGGCTTGAGTCTCTGAGGCGTCGTGGAGGTTGGCATTCAACAAGTGGTCCTTCGAGCCGGATTCTGCACCGATTGTCATCAAGAAGTGAATATTGCGAAAAGAAAATGCCAGTCACAAGGTCACAGAACGGGATGCAGCGAGGGGAATCGACGTTAACTGCTACCTCCGCTACTACGTCCGAAGCCACTCGGATTACAAGCGGAGAGATAACGATAGAGCAGTCCACGTCGACGAGCGCAGCCAGCCAGCCAGATCAAGCATTGACTCTGGCACCAGCGGGTTCCACCCGGCGGGCCGCATCGAGAGCCGTATCCAAAGCCAGCTCAAGAAGACAAGCCGAGGCCAGAGAAGAGAGCTGGCTCGCTGCGAGCTCCGGGAAGCGCAGGCAGCAGCATGCCTGGCCAGAATACGGTTAGAAGCAGCAACGGAAGAGAAAGACTCCGTTATAGAAGATGTCAGTGTAACCATAATGAAAAGGTTAAAAACTGGATGCGCACATCGGCACAAAGGCCAGAAGAATTAGAAACAAAAAGCGACATTCAAGCAATAGCTGACGCAATAAAGGAAGCCATGACGACACATGTAGCGCCGCAACCGAAGTACATTCAAGAGCTGCCAATATTTGAAGGGGACAGCTCCGAATGGACGGCGTTCCGGGTCGTATACGAAGACACTTCTCCGATGTTCACTGGCATTCAGAATATGGCGCGGCTACGTAAAGCGATTTAAGGCACGGCGAGAGAAAGCATGCAGAGAGCCTCTTGTACTCAGAGGCAATGCCAGAAGAAGTAATTAACGCTTTACGCCGAAGATTTGGTAGACCGGACGCGCTGGTGTTAGCTGAACTGGAGAAATTAATGGCGCTTCCTAGAACGACGGAAAATCCGAGGGACATATGCGTATTCGCTAGCCAAATCAACAATAGCGTGGCCGCCATAAAGGGATTGAAGAGACCGCAATACCTCTACTCACCCGAAATCGTGAAACTTATAATAGAGAAGATGCCTCCAATACTTAGATTCAGGTGGTACGATTTCACGGCTGCGAGGGAAGAGGAATCATTCTCTGATATCCAAACAATAAGCAACTTCCTCAATTCAGAAGCGGATAAATGCGGCGCATTCGCGGCACTCGAAGACAACAAAAGTGTACGACCGAGCGCAGTGATAAGAAGGCCAGTGAAGCAAGCTACTTATAATGTCGCTGAAAGGAGTACACCAGAAGAAATCAAGTGCCCAGACTGTGAAGGCACCCATAAACTCAAAGACTGTGAAAGATTCCTGAAGGCGGCAGTCAACGAGAGATGGGAAACAGTTAAGAGGCTTAAGGTCTGCTTCAAGTGCCTCACTGGGAAGCACCGAAAGGAAACATGCCGAAGACCACCGTGCAAGATTTGTCGAAGATGGCACCATAGCCTATTACACGTGACGTCGGAAAGCGAACGATGTCACGATGAGGTAGCGCCCGAGACGGCGACGGTCAACACAATAAGCACACCGAAAGCTATTCTAAAGATGCTTAAGGTGGAGATATATTGACCGGCTGGGAGCAAACAAGTACTGGCGCTGCTAGATGAAGGCTCAACGGTTACACTGCTTGATGAAAACGTGGCTTCGAGCATCGGCATCCAAGGCCCTCGCGAAATCCTTAACATAGAAACTATCGGCGGAGGGCAAATGCAAAACCATAACTCCATGATTTTAGATATCGAAGTGAAAGGGATCAAGCAAAGCGAGAAGTGCATACTCAAACGGGCAAGAACTATCAAGGAGCTCAAATTGACCCCACAACTCATAGATAAATCCCGGCTAAAGAAGTATCATCACTTGCGGGGTTTACTACAAGAGGTGTGCTATGAAGCTGAGGCGCCGAAGCTGCTCATTGGCCAAGACAATTGGGAATACATTGTCTCGTTACAAATACGACGTGGGAAGCCAGGGCAGCCGGTGGCGTCACGAACAAAGTTAGGATGGGTTCTTCACGGTTCCGACAGCAGCGGCGTGTCACCGATCAATTATGTGAACACATGTGCACACGCAAGCGTCGTCGATAAAACAGATCAGCTGGTGAGGGAACATTTTAGTATTGAGTCCTTGGGGGTTCAGCCGAAGAGGCCTTCAACGGATATAGAACAGCGAGCGCTTGAAATATTGGATAGAACCAGTCGACAATTGGAAGATGGCAGATACGAGGTCGGACTATTGTGGAAAACGGACGACATACAACTTCCAAACAATTACGCAGCAGCTTTCAACAGATTTCAAGGAATAGAAAAAAAACTGCGTAAGGACGCTAAATTAAAAAATGAATATAGCGCGCAGATAGAGAATCTGTTGAAAAGTAACTACGCTGAAGAAGCACCAGATGACTGCACATCCAACAAAAAGTGGTACCTGCCTCATTTTCCAGTGGTTCACCCCCTTAAAAAGAAGCTGAGAATTGTCTTCGACGCCGCGGCTAAATACAATGGAGTCAGCCTCAACGACGTTCTGCTGACCGGTCCGGACTTACTGCAGTCAATATTTGGAGTGCTACTTCGCTTCCGTCAAGGTCCCGTAGCGGTAGCGGCCGATATAAAAGAAATGTTTCTGCAGGTGAAAATATCTGCAGAAGATAGAGACAGTCTCAGGTTCCTATGGCGGAAAGACAAGGAAGCGCCAGTGAAGGAATATAGAATGTCATCGGTGATTTTTGGAGCTGCGTCGTCGCCTTGCACCGCGATTTATATTAAAAAAACAAGAATGCAAAGGCCTTCATACATAAATATCCGGAAGCGGCGCAAGCAATAGAGCGAAATCACTATTTGCTATCACTATATCACTATATCACTATATGGATGACTATTTGGAAAGTTTCCATAGTATTGACGATTGCAAACGAGTAATGCAGCAAGTTGACTTCATTCACAAGAAGGCGCACTTCGAGCTACGAGGATGGGCGTCGAATAAAAAATAAATCGTAGATGCCGGCGGCAAACAGGAAGTGCACCTAGGGGAAAACGAAGAAAAGACCCTGGGACTGAGATGGCTGACGTCAGAGGATTGTCTTGGATTTAGAAGCCAGTTTAGAAGAATCCCTGACGAGGTGGCACGAGGCATGCAGACTCCAACAAAACGAGAAGTCACGGGAGCTGTGATGTCTACCTTCGACCCACTCGGACTGCTGTCACCCATTCTCATCCAAAAGATATGGCGCAGTGGTGTTGGATGGGATGACCAAATAACTGAAGATGATACCGAGGCTTGGAAAAGCTACCTAGAGCATATCAGTAGAATACAAGACATCCGGCTGCCGCGATGCATGTCACTATTCTGCACTGAGGGGGAGCTGCATACTTTCACTGACGCGAGCGAGACAGCGTATGCAGCCGCAGTATACTGGCGAACCGGAGATAAAGGAAAATACTTAATAAACCTCGTCGCAGCCAAGTCGCGAGTAACGCCTTTAAAACCAGTCTCTATGCCGAGACTTGAACTACAGGCAGCTCTGTTAGGTAGTAGACTAGCAGATTCAGTGGCAAGAGAGCTCGACCTACAAGTTACAAAGAAAACCTTTTGGTCGGATTCAAGTGTGGTCCTGTCCTGGATAAAGGCAGATCCCAGAACATTTAAGACCTTCGTAGCGCATCGAATTGCGGAGATAGAGGATCTGACGAATGCACAGGACTGGAGGTGGGTGTCAACAGCGGAGAATCCTGCCGACGATGCAACCAGAAGTCCACCCGAAGAGTTTAATGCGGAACATCGATGGTTCAAGGGTCCAGATTTCCTGTCGAAAGGCGAAACAGAATGGCCAGCTCCACGAAGCTTTAAAAAGGAAAAATGCGAGGAAGACAGAACGACGAACGACAGCGAAGTAACACCGGTTCCTGAAAACTGTTCATCGTGGACGAAATTGTGGAGATCCACTGCCAGGGTACTACAATTCATCAATCTGTCTAAAGAAAAGAGGCCGTCGAACCACGAACGCTGCAATAAAACTGCAAAAATGAGGCGACACTTCCTTCCATTAGATGAAACGCATCTACTGAGAGCGGAGGAGGTTCTAATCGCCCAGTGTCAGAAACGCAGTTTCGACCAAGATATCAAAAACCTTAAACAAGGGCGCAAGACAGATAATAGAAGCCAATTGAACAGGCTAGATGTCACTATGAAAGACCAATTCATAAGACTTCAAGGCAGAGTAAGGAACGTAGCGGGCGTTGACAACAACTATTTAACGCCCATAGTACTGGATGGCAGGAGCGCTATCAGGCGATTGATTATCAAACACTATCATGAAAAGTTCAACCATGGTAATCAAGCCACGGTAATGAACGAAATCCGCCAAAAATACTGGATGTTGGGTTTGAGATCAGTACTGCGCAGTATATAGCAAAACTGCCAACATTGTAAGCTAAAAAAAGGTAAACCAGCGGAATATCCGGCGGGCGACTTACCTCAAGAAAGACTCCGACATGGTGAGCCCCCCTTCACGTGAACAGGTGTAGACTACTTCGGTCCAATGCTCGTGGCGATTGGCAGACGAAGAGAGAAGAGATGGGAAGCCTTGTTTACCTGCCTGACCACGAGGGCAGTACACATCGAAATAGCGCCCAGCCTGACGACGGACTCTACAATAATGGCGTTAAGGAGATTCGCCTCACGAAGAGGAATGCCAAAAGTAATTTATTCCGATAATGGAACTAATTTCGTTAAGGCTAATAAATAACTCCAAACCGCCATTGAAGGGCTTAAAAGAGAGGAAATCGTCACGGAAGCGGAGAAGGTTGGCATAAAGTGGAAATTTATTCCTATAACTAACCTCGCTGACAATTTAGAAGAGGAGGCGCTAACCCCAAATCACTTCCTCATTGAACGATCCAGTGGAGCTGCGCGCGTAGGGCATTTTCCTGATGCGAAGCTAGTGGGCAGAGAAGATTGGAAGACCGTCCAACGACTCTCTGATCACTTTTGGAGGAGATGGCTGCGAGAGTACTTGCCCACGCTACTGCCCAGGAAAATGACAGGACGACGGGAAGGTGAGCAGCTACAACCAGGCGACGTGGTTCTTATCGTGGACCGCACGCTACCACGATGCACGTGGCCGAGGGGCATTATCAAAATTACGTACCCCGGGCCCGACGGAAGAACCAGGATCGTGGACGTCACAACCAAAGGTGGAGTGCTACGAAGACCATCGTCGAGGATAGTGATCTTGGTGCCTGCGAAGTTGCCGTGCAGGAACGACGGTGCTACGCACGAGGGGGAGAATGATGGCGACTCGTAAATATAAATAGAGATAGATTATACGTTAGTTTTAGCGACTCTATAATTATAAGATAAATAAGAATATTTTTGGAACTCATAAGTAGAAATTAACTATGAGTTATGTTTGATGAGAATATTGTTGATAGCTCATAAGTAAAAATTAAGTATGAGTTATAAGTTAATTAAAATATGTAAATAATTTAAGAATGAAAAATGGTTAATAAATAAACGAATAAAATGCTTCGCCGAACAAAAGGGTCGCATAGCTCTCGTCGCGGTATACCGGCGCAGATGTTTGTAAGCGCAGCTCTCGTCGCGGTATACTGTTCGAGTACTTAAACTCGGCGAGGTCTACGCAAAATTCTCTTTCCTCTTTCCTCTGACTACGAACTGGGACCCACGAATAATCGGCGAAGCAAGAAACAAGATCAAGGCGCAGTTTCATTTCAAGACAACGTCAAACAATTACGCACTAGCAGGGGTGCGTGGGGTAAGGCGGTGCCAGCACTACGTCAAACCGTCTTGACAAAACGTACGAAGTCAATCCCCACCGGTATACAAAACCGCGCCGAGGAACTTTGGTTACTGCACGGGCGTATTCAAACGACATAAACGTAACGACGACTTAAACATAATATCCCATGCAGGCCCGAGTACCTGAGGTGTCGTAGGGATTGGCAACAATAGCGGTACGTACGAAGTCAATCCCCACCGGTATACAAAGCCGCGCCGAGGAACTTTGGTTACTGCACGGGTGTTTTCAAACGAACACATAAACGTATTATCCCGTGCATGCTCGAGTCTCTGAGGTGTCGTGGAGGTTGGCATTCAACAGTATCATTGATCTCTGAGTCACACGTAAAATTTCTAAGGAAGTCTTGTAATCTCATCCCCCTGAACTTGTAATATATGTATACCAAACAGTACTCTCTGCACACCGCCGATAGGTAATCCTGAACCGTAAGGCTATTGTATCTCCACATGCAACAATTCCTTCTTAAAAATCCTTCTATTGCTTCAATAGGTTTACGTCCAAACGAATCAAAGTATTCCCCAACTCTTTCAACGTTTATATGAATAGCCACCCAATGAGACCCCGGCTGTGAATCAGGGTCAAGATTGCATATGATAAGTGCTGGCACCTGAGCATACATCGGCAATCGATTTGAAGGATATACGTTGCTCTGGAGGCTGGGATGTATTCTACGAAGACTCATTTGCACTTCTAGTGTGTTCATACTTTAATATGCGTTTACTCCCCTACTCTTTCACTCTTTTACTGACTACATTTATTACTATCAATTCATATTTGTACCAATGTATTTAAACACACATAATATGATCTCAACATAAGTAATGAGTCTCTTTGTAAAAAAAGTAATGAAGGTAAATAAAAACCATGTCATATTCGATTACATTATATTTTATTATTCTTAATATCATAATAATTACATAAGTGATTGCTTAACTACTATAATCCACACATACATTTCTGTTCTTATCTATTTCTATAATATTTGAAAACTCTGCGTAAACTACACAGTTAATTGTTTCAGGCAATGCGCTCTCGAATCTTACTTGAATTCTAACACTACCATGGCGTACAAGATTCCAATGCACATTAGAGTTAGCCGACAAGTCAGGTGTTAAATCAAAAGCTAGTAAACAGTACCCATTTGAATATTGCTCCTTCGATATTCCATTACCTTCGTTAAGAAAATGTATACCGGTGCCTGAGTACAGGGTGTGGTATGCGCTAGTAAATACATCGTTTGGAAATGATGGTTGTAACGCTTTTGAAGGTATCTGTTGACCATCTATATATAGGCTAAATGAGCAAATACCAAAATTTTCAAAGTTGAAAGGATTTTTACCATAACTACCGTTGAATGCTGTATTATTCACAAAACCTATAATACATCTCTTAGGAACCTGTCCTAAAAATATATTGTCCAGTGTTTTACCCTGCACACCAGATGGTATGGTCAGGACTTTCACTTCACCTCTTGTTATAGGATATTTAGCCGTAGTAGTGGCAAGAACCTTTTGATGAGCTATTAGTATTGATGGATTAATTTTTGCCCTGCGTATTATTAAAGTTGCATCTGTTATACATACTTTGTACTTATTATCTGCATTCTGTGACATGAGGTTAAATGTTTCTCTCGATCTAACTAATTTTATAGATAATTCGACCCCGTTAATGAGGAATTTATCTTGATTGAATATATCCCCATATTTATCTCGGATTTTGTATATTAGATATATCTAAAACGCTGATGTATGATTTCTACTATAGTTACATGAAAGAGAAATTTACTTCAAATCTGAAACTACTGTATACAGATACTGACAGTCTCATTTATCAAATATTTACTAGTAACTTTTATAATGATATAAAGCCAGACATTTGTACACATTTCGATACATCAGATTATGATCCAAACAATGTTTTTAATTTTCCTCAAGTAAATAAGAAAAAATTAGGTTATTTTAAAGATGAAAATTGTGGTAATATCTTTACAGAATTTGTGGGTTTGCGATCAAAAATGTATGCATTACAGGTAGATGATAAAATTATTACTAAGGCGAAGGGTGTTAACAAATGTGTCACTAAAAAATTAACGTTGGATAATTATAAGTCGTGTTTGTTTAATAAAAACGTACAGCATTGTAAAATGTATCGGTTTAGATCATTAAAACATACAATTTTTACACATGAAATAAATAAGGTGTGTTTATCTTTTAATGACACTAAGCGGTACATTTTACGAAACAAAATCGATACATTACCTATAGGTCATTACCAAATCAATAGTATGTAATTAAGTTAATCATTATTGTAAATATAACAAATTGTAAATTTTTATGTAAATTTAATTTGTTTTGTACATGTATAATGTATAAACGTGTACATTAATATTGTGATATAATACTTACATTGTTTATATATATCATATAAATAAATTGTTTTTAAAATACCAACTTAATTTTATCCCTTTCCCTGAAGAAGTCAAAAAATAATGATTCATTTTATTCATCCCTTTCCTGCTACGGACTATCGGTTACTCAAAAACTAGTCGATTGAATTAAAAAAAATTACACCGTTAGATAGAAAATTGAACAGCAAATCTAAAACTATATCAATATTGAAGATTGGTTAGCATTTGACTGAGATATGAGCGTTTATAATGTTGGAACATTTACATCGATAACTCGAAACAAATTACACCATTAGATAGGAAATTGAATGGCGAATAGGGTAGGTTTGGTTCGGTTAGGTTAGGTGAACTTTTTTTTTTATTTTTTTTTTATGAGATATGAGCGTTTATAATGTTGGTACGTTTACATCGATTTCTCAAAAACTAGTCGATTTATTTACGAATTATTACACCGTTAGATAGAAAATTGAACGGCAAATTTAAAACTATATCAATATTGAAGATTGGTTAACATTTGACTGAGATATGAGCGTTTATAATGTTGGAACGTTTACATCGATTTCTCAAAAACTAGTCGATTTATTTAAGAATAATTACACCGTTAGATAGAAAATTGAACGGCGAATCTAAAACTATTTCAATATTGAAGATTGGTTAACATTTGACTGAGATATGAGCGTTTATAATGTTGGAACGTTTACATCGATTTCTCAAAAACTAGTCGATTTATTTAAGAATAATTACACCGTTAGATAGAAAATTGAACAGCAAATCTAAAACTATATCAATATTGAAGATTGGTTAGCATTTGACTGAGATATGAGCGTTTATAATGTTGGAACATTTACATCGATAACTCGAAACAAATTACACCATTAGATAGGAAATTGAATGGCGAATAGGGTAGGTTTGGTTCGGTTAGGTTAGGTGAACTTTTTTTTTTATTTTTTTTTTATGAGATATGAGCGTTTATAATGTTGGTACGTTTACATCGATTTCTCAAAAACTAGTCGATTTATTTACGAATTATTACACCGTTAGATAGAAAATTGAACGGCAAATTTAAAACTATATCAATATTGAAGATTGGTTAACATTTGACTGAGATATGAGCGTTTATAATGTTGGAACGTTTACATCGATTTCTCAAAAACTAGTCGATTTATTTAAGAATAATTACACCGTTAGATAGAAAATTGAACGGCGAATCTAAAACTATTTCAATATTGAAGATTGGTTAACATTTGACTGAGATATGAGCGTTTATAATGTTGGAACGTTTACATCGATTTCTCAAAAACTAGTCGATTTATTTAAGAATAATTACACCGTTAGATAGAAAATTGAACAGCAAATCTAAAACTATATCAATATTGAAGATTGGTTAACATTTGACTGCGATATGAGCGTTTATAATGTTGGAACATTTACATCGATAACTCGAAACAAATTACACCATTAGATAGGAAATTGAATGGCGAATAGGGTAGGTTTGGTTCGGTTAGGTTAGGTGAACTTTTTTTTTTTTTTTTTTTAATGTGATATGAGCGTTTATAATGTTGGAACGTTTACATCGATTTCTCAAAAACTAGTCGATTTATTTAAGAATAATTACACCGTTAGATAGAAAATTGAACGGCGAATCTAAAACTATATCAATATTGAAGATTGGTTAACATTTGACTGAGATATGAGCGTTTATAATGTTGGAACGTTTACATCGATTTCTCAAAAACTAGTCGATTTATTTAAGAATAATTACACCGTTAGATAGAAAATTGAACAGCAAATCTAAAACTATATCAATATTGAAGATTGGTTAGCATTTGACTGAGATATGAGCGTTTATAATGTTGGAACATTTACATCGATAACTCGAAACAAATTACACCATTAGATAGGAAATTGAATGGCGAATAGGGTAGGTTTGGTTCGGTTAGGTTAGGTGAACTTTTTTTTTTATTTTTTTTTTATGAGATATGAGCGTTTATAATGTTGGTACGTTTACATCGATTTCTCAAAAACTAGTCGATTTATTTACGAATTATTACACCGTTAGATAGAAAATTGAACGGCGAATCTAAAACTATATCAATATTGAAGATTGGTTAACATTTGACTGAGATATGAGCGTTTATAATGTTGGAACGTTTACATCGATTTCTCAAAAACTAGTCGATTTATTTAAGAATAATTACACCGTTAGATAGAAAATTGAACGGCGAATCTAAAACTATATCAATATTAAAGATTGGTTAACATTTGACTGAGATATGAGCGTTTATAATGTTGGAACGTTTACATCGATTTCTCAAAAACTAGTCGATTTATTTAAGAATAATTACACCGTTAGATAGAAAATTGAACGGCGAATCTAAAACTATATCAATATTGAAGATTGGTTAACATTTGACTGAGATATGAGCGTTTATAATGTTGGAACATTTAAATCAATAACTCGAAACAAATTACACCATTAGATAGGAAATTGAATGGCGAATAGGGTAGGTTTGGTTCGGTTAGGTTAGGTGAACTTTTTTTTTTTTTTTTTTAATGTGATATGAGCGTTTATAATGTTGGAACGTTTACATCGATTTCTCAAAAACTAGTCGATTTATTTAAGAATAATTACACCGTTAGATAGAAAATTGAACGGCAAATCTAAAACTATATCAATATTGAAGATTGGTTAACATTTGACTGAGATATGAGCGTTTATAATGTTGGAACGTTTACATCGATTTCTCAAAAACTAGTCGATTTATTTAAGAATAATTACACCGTTAGATAGAAAATTGAACGGCGAATCTAAAACTATATCAATATTGAAGATTGGTTAACATTTGACTGAGATATGAGCGTTTATAATGTTGGAACGTTTACATCGATTTCTCAAAAACTAGTCGATTTATTTAAGAATAATTACACCGTTAGATAGAAAATTGAACGGCAAATCTAAAACTATATCAATATTGAAGATTGGTTAACATTTGACTGAGATATGAGCGTTTATAATGTTGGAACATTTACATCGATAACTCGAAACAAATTACACCATTAGATAGGAAATTGAATGGCGAATAGGGTAGGTTTGGTTCGGTTAGGTTAGGTGAACTTTTTTTTTTTTTTTTTTTTAATGTGATATGAGCGTTTATAATGTTGGAACGTTTACATCGATTTCTCAAAAACTAGTCGATTTATTTAAGAATAATTACACTGTTAGATAGAAAATTGAACGGCAAATCTAAAACTATATAAATATTGAAGATTGGTTAACATTTGACTGAGATATGAGCGTTTATAATGTTGGAACGTTTACATCGATTTCTCAAAAACTAGTCGATTTATTTAAGAATAATTACACCGTTAGATAGAAAATTGAACGGCGAATCTAAAACTATATCAATATTGAAGATTGGTTAACATTTGACTGAGATATGAGCGTTTATAATGTTGGAACGTTTACATCGATTTCTCAAAAACTAGTCGATTTATTTAAGAATAATTACACCGTTAGATAGAAAATTGAACAGCAAATCTAAAACTATATCAATATTGAAGATTGGTTAACATTTGACTGCGATATGAGCGTTTATAATGTTGGAACATTTACATCGATAACTCGAAACAAATTACACCATTAGATAGGAAATTGAATGGCGAATAGGGTAGGTTTGGTTCGGTTAGGTTAGGTGAACTTTTTTTTTTTTTTTTTTTAATGTGATATGAGCGTTTATAATGTTGGAACGTTTACATCGATTTCTCAAAAACTAGTCGATTTATTTAAGAATAATTACACCGTTAGATAGAAAATTGAACAGCAAATCTAAAACTATATCAATATTGAAGATTGGTTAACATTTGACTGCGATATGAGCGTTTATAATGTTGGAACATTTACATCGATAACTCGAAACAAATTACACCATTAGATAGGAAATTGAATGGCGAATAGGGTAGGTTTGGTTCGGTTAGGTTAGGTGAACTTTTTTTTTTTTTTTTTTTTAATGTGATATGAGCGTTTATAATGTTGGAACGTTTACATCGATTTCTCAAAAACTAGTCGATTTATTTAAGAATAATTACACCGTTAGATAGAAAATTGAACGGCGAATCTAAAACTATATCAATATTGAAGATTGGTTAACATTTGACTGAGATATGAGCGTTTATAATGTTGGAACGTTTACATCGATTTCTCAAAAACTAGTCGATTTATTTAAGAATAATTACACCGTTAGATAGAAAATTGAACAGCAAATCTAAAACTATATCAATATTGAAGATTGGTTAGCATTTGACTGAGATATGAGCGTTTATAATGTTGGAACATTTACATCGATAACTCGAAACAAATTACACCATTAGATAGGAAATTGAATGGCGAATAGGGTAGGTTTGGTTCGGTTAGGTTAGGTGAACTTTTTTTTTTATTTTTTTTTTATGAGATATGAGCGTTTATAATGTTGGTACGTTTACATCGATTTCTCAAAAACTAGTCGATTTATTTACGAATTATTACACCGTTAGATAGAAAATTGAACGGCAAATTTAAAACTATATCAATATTGAAGATTGGTTAACATTTGACTGAGATATGAGCGTTTATAATGTTGGAACGTTTACATCGATTTCTCAAAAACTAGTCGATTTATTTAAGAATAATTACACCGTTAGATAGAAAATTGAACGGCGAATCTAAAACTATATCAATATTAAAGATTGGTTAACATTTGACTGAGATATGAGCGTTTATAATGTTGGAACGTTTACATCGATTTCTCAAAAACTAGTCGATTTATTTAAGAATAATTACACCGTTAGATAGAAAATTGAACGGCGAATCTAAAACTATATCAATATTGAAGATTGGTTAACATTTGACTGAGATATGAGCGTTTATAATGTTGGAACATTTAAATCAATAACTCGAAACAAATTACACCATTAGATAGGAAATTGAATGGCGAATAGGGTAGGTTTGGTTCGGTTAGGTTAGGTGAACTTTTTTTTTTTTTTTTTTAATGTGATATGAGCGTTTATAATGTTGGAACGTTTACATCGATTTCTCAAAAACTAGTCGATTTATTTAGGAATAATTACACCGTTAGATAGAAAATTGAACGGCAAATCTAAAACTATATCAATATTGAAGATTGGTTAACATTTGACTGAGATATGAGCGTTTATAATGTTGGAACGTTTACATCGATTTCTCAAAAACTAGTCGATTTATTTAAGAATAATTACACCGTTAGATAGAAAATTGAACGGCGAATCTAAAACTATTTCAATATTGAAGATTGGTTAACATTTGACTGAGATATGAGCGTTTATAATGTTGGAACGTTTACATCGATTTCTCAAAAACTAGTCGATTTATTTAAGAATAATTACACCGTTAGATAGAAAATTGAACAGCAAATCTAAAACTATATCAATATTGAAGATTGGTTAACATTTGACTGCGATATGAGCGTTTATAATGTTGGAACATTTACATCGATAACTCGAAACAAATTACACCATTAGATAGGAAATTGAATGGCGAATAGGGTAGGTTTGGTTCGGTTAGGTTAGGTGAACTTTTTTTTTTTTTTTTTTTAATGTGATATGAGCGTTTATAATGTTGGAACGTTTACATCGATTTCTCAAAAACTAGTCGATTTATTTAAGAATAATTACACCGTTAGATAGAAAATTGAACGGCGAATCTAAAACTATATCAATATTGAAGATTGGTTAACATTTGACTGAGATATGAGCGTTTATAATGTTGGAACGTTTACATCGATTTCTCAAAAACTAGTCGATTTATTTAAGAATAATTACACCGTTAGATAGAAAATTGAACAGCAAATCTAAAACTATATCAATATTGAAGATTGGTTAGCATTTGACTGAGATATGAGCGTTTATAATGTTGGAACATTTACATCGATAACTCGAAACAAATTACACCATTAGATAGGAAATTGAATGGCGAATAGGGTAGGTTTGGTTCGGTTAGGTTAGGTGAACTTTTTTTTTTATTTTTTTTTTATGAGATATGAGCGTTTATAATGTTGGTACGTTTACATCGATTTCTCAAAAACTAGTCGATTTATTTACGAATTATTACACCGTTAGATAGAAAATTGAACGGCAAATTTAAAACTATATCAATATTGAAGATTGGTTAACATTTGACTGAGATATGAGCGTTTATAATGTTGGAACGTTTACATCGATTTCTCAAAAACTAGTCGATTTATTTAAGAATAATTACACCGTTAGATAGAAAATTGAACGGCGAATCTAAAACTATATCAATATTAAAGATTGGTTAACATTTGACTGAGATATGAGCGTTTATAATGTTGGAACGTTTACATCGATTTCTCAAAAACTAGTCGATTTATTTAAGAATAATTACACCGTTAGATAGAAAATTGAACGGCGAATCTAAAACTATATCAATATTGAAGATTGGTTAACATTTGACTGAGATATGAGCGTTTATAATGTTGGAACGTTTACATCGATTTCTCAAAAACTAGTCGATTTATTTAAGAATAATTACACCGTTAGATAGAAAATTGAACAGCAAATCTAAAACTATATCAATATTGAAGATTGGTTAGCATTTGACTGAGATATGAGCGTTTATAATGTTGGAACATTTACATCGATAACTCGAAACAAATTACACCATTAGATAGGAAATTGAATGGCGAATAGGGTAGGTTTGGTTCGGTTAGGTTAGGTGAACTTTTTTTTTTATTTTTTTTTTATGAGATATGAGCGTTTATAATGTTGGTACGTTTACATCGATTTCTCAAAAACTAGTCGATTTATTTACGAATTATTACACCGTTAGATAGAAAATTGAACGGCAAATTTAAAACTATATCAATATTGAAGATTGGTTAACATTTGACTGAGATATGAGCGTTTATAATGTTGGAACGTTTACATCGATTTCTCAAAAACTAGTCGATTTATTTAAGAATAATTACACCGTTAGATAGAAAATTGAACAGCAAATCTAAAACTATATCAATATTGAAGATTGGTTAACATTTGACTGAGATATGAGCGTTTATAATGTTGGAACATTTACATCGATAACTCGAAACAAATTACACCATTAGATAGGAAATTGAATGGCGAATAGGGTAGGTTTGGTTCGGTTAGGTTAGGTGAACTTTTTTTTTTATTTTTTTTTTATGAGATATGAGCGTTTATAATGTTGGTACGTTTACATCGATTTCTCAAAAACTAGTCGATTTATTTACGAATTATTACACCGTTAGATAGAAAATTGAACGGCAAATTTAAAACTATATCAATATTGAAGATTGGTTAACATTTGACTGAGATATGAGCGTTTATAATGTTGGAACGTTTACATCGATTTCTCAAAAACTAGTCGATTTATTTAAGAATAATTACACCGTTAGATAGAAAATTGAACGGCGAATCTAAAACTATATCAATATTAAAGATTGGTTAACATTTGACTGAGATATGAGCGTTTATAATGTTGGAACGTTTACATCGATTTCTCAAAAACTAGTCGATTTATTTAAGAATAATTACACCGTTAGATAGAAAATTGAACGGCGAATCTAAAACTATATCAATATTGAAGATTGGTTAACATTTGACTGAGATATGAGCGTTTATAATGTTGGAACATTTAAATCAATAACTCGAAACAAATTACACCATTAGATAGGAAATTGAATGGCGAATAGGGTAGGTTTGGTTCGGTTAGGTTAGGTGAACTTTTTTTTTTTTTTTTTTAATGTGATATGAGCGTTTATAATGTTGGAACGTTTACATCGATTTCTCAAAAACTAGTCGATTTATTTAGGAATAATTACACCGTTAGATAGAAAATTGAACGGCAAATCTAAAACTATATCAATATTGAAGATTGGTTAACATTTGACTGAGATATGAGCGTTTATAATGTTGGAACGTTTACATCGATTTCTCAAAAACTAGTCGATTTATTTAAGAATAATTACACCGTTAGATAGAAAATTGAACGGCGAATCTAAAACTATATCAATATTGAAGATTGGTTAACATTTGACTGAGATATGAGCGTTTATAATGTTGGAACGTTTACATCGATTTCTCAAAAACTAGTCGATTTATTTAAGAATAATTACACCGTTAGATAGAAAATTGAACGGCGAATCTAAAACTATATCAATATTGAAGATTGGTTAACATTTGACTGAGATATGAGCGTTTATAATGTTGGAACATTTAAATCAATAACTCGAAACAAATTACACCATTAGATAGGAAATTGAATGGCGAATAGGGTAGGTTTGGTTCGGTTAGGTTAGGTGAACTTTTTTTTTTTTTTTTTTAATGTGATATGAGCGTTTATAATGTTGGAACGTTTACATCGATTTCTCAAAAACTAGTCGATTTATTTAGGAATAATTACACCGTTAGATAGAAAATTGAACGGCAAATCTAAAACTATATCAATATTGAAGATTGGTTAACATTTGACTGAGATATGAGCGTTTATAATGTTGGAACGTTTACATCGATTTCTCAAAAACTAGTCGATTTATTTAAGAATAATTACACCGTTAGATAGAAAATTGAACGGCGAATCTAAAACTATATCAATATTGAAGATTGGTTAACATTTGACTGAGATATGAGCGTTTATAATGTTGGAACGTTTACATCGATTTCTCAAAAACTAGTCGATTTATTTAAGAATAATTACACCGTTAGATAGAAAATTGAACGGCAAATCTAAAACTATATCAATATTGAAGATTGGTTAACATTTGACTGAGATATGAGCGTTTATAATGTTGGAACATTTACATCGATAACTCGAAACAAATTACACCATTAGATAGGAAATTGAATGGCGAATAGGGTAGGTTTGGTTCGGTTAGGTTAGGTGAACTTTTTTTTTTTTTTTTTTTTAATGTGATATGAGCGTTTATAATGTTGGAACGTTTACATCGATTTCTCAAAAACTAGTCGATTTATTTAAGAATAATTACACTGTTAGATAGAAAATTGAACGGCAAATCTAAAACTATATAAATATTGAAGATTGGTTAACATTTGACTGAGATATGAGCGTTTATAATGTTGGAACGTTTACATCGATTTCTCAAAAACTAGTCGATTTATTTAAGAATAATTACACCGTTAGATAGAAAATTGAACGGCGAATCTAAAACTATATCAATATTGAAGATTGGTTAACATTTGACTGAGATATGAGCGTTTATAATGTTGGAACGTTTACATCGATTTCTCAAAAACTAGTCGATTTATTTAAGAATAATTACACCGTTAGATAGAAAATTGAACAGCAAATCTAAAACTATATCAATATTGAAGATTGGTTAACATTTGACTGCGATATGAGCGTTTATAATGTTGGAACATTTACATCGATAACTCGAAACAAATTACACCATTAGATAGGAAATTGAATGGCGAATAGGGTAGGTTTGGTTCGGTTAGGTTAGGTGAACTTTTTTTTTTTTTTTTTTTAATGTGATATGAGCGTTTATAATGTTGGAACGTTTACATCGATTTCTCAAAAACTAGTCGATTTATTTAAGAATAATTACACCGTTAGATAGAAAATTGAACAGCAAATCTAAAACTATATCAATATTGAAGATTGGTTAACATTTGACTGAGATATGAGCGTTTATAATGTTGGAACATTTACATCGATAACTCGAAACAAATTACACCATTAGATAGGAAATTGAATGGCGAATAGGGAAGGTTTGGTTCGGTTAGGTTAGGTGAACTTTTTTTTTTTTTTTTTTTAATGTGATATGAGCGTTTATAATGTTGGAACGTTTACATCGATTTCTCAAAAACTAGTCGATTTATTTAAGAATAATTACACCGTTAGATAGAAAATTGAACGGCGAATCTAAAACTATATCAATATTGAAGATTGGTTAACATTTGACTGAGATATGAGCGTTTATAATGTTGGAACGTTTACATCGATTTCTCAAAAACTAGTCGATTTATTTAAGAATAATTACACCGTTAGATAGAAAATTGAACAGCAAATCTAAAACTATATCAATATTGAAGATTGGTTAGCATTTGACTGAGATATGAGCGTTTATAATGTTGGAACATTTACATCGATAACTCGAAACAAATTACACCATTAGATAGGAAATTGAATGGCGAATAGGGTAGGTTTGGTTCGGTTAGGTTAGGTGAACTTTTTTTTTTATTTTTTTTTTATGAGATATGAGCGTTTATAATGTTGGTACGTTTACATCGATTTCTCAAAAACTAGTCGATTTATTTACGAATTATTACACCGTTAGATAGAAAATTGAACGGCAAATTTAAAACTATATCAATATTGAAGATTGGTTAACATTTGACTGAGATATGAGCGTTTATAATGTTGGAACGTTTACATCGATTTCTCAAAAACTAGTCGATTTATTTAAGAATAATTACACCGTTAGATAGAAAATTGAACGGCGAATCTAAAACTATATCAATATTAAAGATTGGTTAACATTTGACTGAGATATGAGCGTTTATAATGTTGGAACGTTTACATCGATTTCTCAAAAACTAGTCGATTTATTTAAGAATAATTACACCGTTAGATAGAAAATTGAACGGCGAATCTAAAACTATATCAATATTGAAGATTGGTTAACATTTGACTGAGATATGAGCGTTTATAATGTTGGAACATTTAAATCAATAACTCGAAACAAATTACACCATTAGATAGGAAATTGAATGGCGAATAGGGTAGGTTTGGTTCGGTTAGGTTAGGTGAACTTTTTTTTTTTTTTTTTTAATGTGATATGAGCGTTTATAATGTTGGAACGTTTACATCGATTTCTCAAAAACTAGTCGATTTATTTAGGAATAATTACACCGTTAGATAGAAAATTGAACGGCAAATCTAAAACTATATCAATATTGAAGATTGGTTAACATTTGACTGAGATATGAGCGTTTATAATGTTGGAACGTTTACATCGATTTCTCAAAAACTAGTCGATTTATTTAAGAATAATTACACCGTTAGATAGAAAATTGAACGGCGAATCTAAAACTATTTCAATATTGAAGATTGGTTAACATTTGACTGAGATATGAGCGTTTATAATGTTGGAACGTTTACATCGATTTCTCAAAAACTAGTCGATTTATTTAAGAATAATTACACCGTTAGATAGAAAATTGAACAGCAAATCTAAAACTATATCAATATTGAAGATTGGTTAACATTTGACTGCGATATGAGCGTTTATAATGTTGGAACATTTACATCGATAACTCGAAACAAATTACACCATTAGATAGGAAATTGAATGGCGAATAGGGTAGGTTTGGTTCGGTTAGGTTAGGTGAACTTTTTTTTTTTTTTTTTTTAATGTGATATGAGCGTTTATAATGTTGGAACGTTTACATCGATTTCTCAAAAACTAGTCGATTTATTTAAGAATAATTACACCGTTAGATAGAAAATTGAACGGCGAATCTAAAACTATATCAATATTGAAGATTGGTTAACATTTGACTGAGATATGAGCGTTTATAATGTTGGAACGTTTACATCGATTTCTCAAAAACTAGTCGATTTATTTAAGAATAATTACACCGTTAGATAGAAAATTGAACAGCAAATCTAAAACTATATCAATATTGAAGATTGGTTAACATTTGACTGAGATATGAGCGTTTATAATGTTGGAACATTTACATCGATAACTCGAAACAAATTACACCATTAGATAGGAAATTGAATGGCGAATAGGGTAGGTTTGGTTCGGTTAGGTTAGGTGAACTTTTTTTTTTATTTTTTTTTTATGAGATATGAGCGTTTATAATGTTGGTACGTTTACATCGATTTCTCAAAAACTAGTCGATTTATTTACGAATTATTACACCGTTAGATAGAAAATTGAACGGCAAATTTAAAACTATATCAATATTGAAGATTGGTTAACATTTGACTGAGATATGAGCGTTTATAATGTTGGAACGTTTACATCGATTTCTCAAAAACTAGTCGATTTATTTAAGAATAATTACACCGTTAGATAGAAAATTGAACGGCGAATCTAAAACTATATCAATATTAAAGATTGGTTAACATTTGACTGAGATATGAGCGTTTATAATGTTGGAACGTTTACATCGATTTCTCAAAAACTAGTCGATTTATTTAAGAATAATTACACCGTTAGATAGAAAATTGAACGGCGAATCTAAAACTATATCAATATTGAAGATTGGTTAACATTTGACTGAGATATGAGCGTTTATAATGTTGGAACATTTAAATCAATAACTCGAAACAAATTACACCATTAGATAGGAAATTGAATGGCGAATAGGGTAGGTTTGGTTCGGTTAGGTTAGGTGAACTTTTTTTTTTTTTTTTTTAATGTGATATGAGCGTTTATAATGTTGGAACGTTTACATCGATTTCTCAAAAACTAGTCGATTTATTTAGGAATAATTACACCGTTAGATAGAAAATTGAACGGCAAATCTAAAACTATATCAATATTGAAGATTGGTTAACATTTGACTGAGATATGAGCGTTTATAATGTTGGAACGTTTACATCGATTTCTCAAAAACTAGTCGATTTATTTAAGAATAATTACACCGTTAGATAGAAAATTGAACGGCGAATCTAAAACTATATCAATATTGAAGATTGGTTAACATTTGACTGAGATATGAGCGTTTATAATGTTGGAACGTTTACATCGATTTCTCAAAAACTAGTCGATTTATTTAAGAATAATTACACCGTTAGATAGAAAATTGAACAGCAAATCTAAAACTATATCAATATTGAAGATTGGTTAACATTTGACTGCGATATGAGCGTTTATAATGTTGGAACATTTACATCGATAACTCGAAACAAATTACACCATTAGATAGGAAATTGAATGGCGAACAGGGTAGGTTTGGTTCGGTTAGGTTAGGTGAACTTTTTTTTTTTTTTTTTTTAATGTGATATGAGCGTTTATAATGTTGGAACGTTTACATCGATTTCTCAAAAACTAGTCGATTTATTTAAGAATAATTACACCGTTAGATAGAAAATTGAACAGCAAATCTAAAACTATATCAATATTGAAGATTGGTTAACATTTGACTGCGATATGAGCGTTTATAATGTTGGAACATTTACATCGATAACTCGAAACAAATTACACCATTAGATAGGAAATTGAATGGCGAATAGGGTAGGTTTGGTTCGGTTAGGTTAGGTGAACTTTTTTTTTTTTTTTTTTTAATGTGATATGAGCGTTTATAATGTTGGAACGTTTACATCGATTTCTCAAAAACTAGTCGATTTATTTAAGAATAATTACACCGTTAGATAGAAAATTGAACGGCGAATCTAAAACTATACCAATATTGAAGATTGGTTAACATTTGACTGAGATATGAGCGTTTATAATGTTGGAACGTTTACATCGATTTCTCAAAAACTAGTCGATTTATTTAAGAATAATTACACCGTTAGATAGAAAATTGAACAGCAAATCTAAAACTATATCAATATTGAAGATTGGTTAGCATTTGACTGAGATATGAGCGTTTATAATGTTGGAACATTTACATCGATAACTCGAAACAAATTACACCATTAGATAGGAAATTGAATGGCGAATAGGGTAGGTTTGGTTCGGTTAGGTTAGGTGAACTTTTTTTTTTTTTTTTTTTTTATGAGATATGAGCGTTTATAATGTTGGTACGTTTACATCGATTTCTCAAAAACTAGTCGATTTATTTACGAATTATTACACCGTTAGATAGAAAATTGAACGGCAAATTTAAAACTATATCAATATTGAAGATTGGTTAACATTTGACTGAGATATGAGCGTTTATAATGTTGGAACGTTTACATCGATTTCTCAAAAACTAGTCGATTTATTTAAGAATAATTACACCGTTAGATAGAAAATTGAACGGCGAATCTAAAACTATATCAATATTAAAGATTGGTTAACATTTGACTGAGATATGAGCGTTTATAATGTTGGAACGTTTACATCGATTTCTCAAAAACTAGTCGATTTATTTAAGAATAATTACACCGTTAGATAGAAAATTGAACGGCGAATCTAAAACTATATCAATATTGAAGATTGGTTAACATTTGACTGAGATATGAGCGTTTATAATGTTGGAACATTTAAATCAATAACTCGAAACAAATTACACCATTAGATAGGAAATTGAATGGCGAATAGGGTAGGTTTGGTTCGGTTAGGTTAGGTGAACTTTTTTTTTTTTTTTTTTAATGTGATATGAGCGTTTATAATGTTGGAACGTTTACATCGATTTCTCAAAAACTAGTCGATTTATTTAAGAATAATTACACCGTTAGATAGAAAATTGAACGGCAAATCTAAAACTATATCAATATTGAAGATTGGTTAACATTTGACTGAGATATGAGCGTTTATAATGTTGGAACGTTTACATCGATTTCTCAAAAACTAGTCGATTTATTTAAGAATAATTACACCGTTAGATAGAAAATTGAACGGCGAATCTAAAACTATATCAATATTGAAGATTGGTTAACATTTGACTGAGATATGAGCGTTTATAATGTTGGAACGTTTACATCGATTTCTCAAAAACTAGTCGATTTATTTAAGAATAATTACACCGTTAGATAGAAAATTGAACAGCAAATCTAAAACTATATCAATATTGAAGATTGGTTAGCATTTGACTGAGATATGAGCGTTTATAATGTTGGAACATTTACATCGATAACTCGAAACAAATTACACCATTAGATAGGAAATTGAATGGCGAATAGGGTAGGTTTGGTTCGGTTAGGTTAGGTGAACTTTTTTTTTTTTTTTTTTTTAATGTGATATGAGCGTTTATAATGTTGGAACGTTTACATCGATTTCTCAAAAACTAGTCGATTTATTTAAGAATAATTACACTGTTAGATAGAAAATTGAACGGCAAATCTAAAACTATATAAATATTGAAGATTGGTTAACATTTGACTGAGATATGAGCGTTTATAATGTTGGAACGTTTACATCGATTTCTCAAAAACTAGTCGATTTATTTAAGAATAATTACATCGTTAGATAGAAAATTGAACGGCGAATCTAAAACTATATCAATATTGAAGATTGGTTAACATTTGACTGAGATATGAGCGTTTATAATGTTGGAACGTTTACATCGATTTCTCAAAAACTAGTCGATTTATTTAAGAATAATTACACCGTTAGATAGAAAATTGAACGGCAAATCTAAAACTATATCAATATTGAAGATTGGTTAACATTTGACTGAGATATGAGCGTTTATAATGTTGGAACATTTAAATCAATAACTCGAAACAAATTACACCATTAGATAGGAAATTGAATGGCGAATAGGGTAGGTTTGGTTCGGTTAGGTTAGGTGAACTTTTTTTTTTTTTTTTTTAATGTGATATGAGCGTTTATAATGTTGGAACGTTTACATCGATTTCTCAAAAACTAGTCGATTTATTTAGGAATAATTACACCGTTAGATAGAAAATTGAACGGCAAATCTAAAACTATATCAATATTGAAGATTGGTTAACATTTGACTGAGATATGAGCGTTTATAATGTTGGAACGTTTACATCGATTTCTCAAAAACTAGTCGATTTATTTATGAATAATTACACTGTTAGATAGAAAATTGAACGGCAAATCTAAAACTATATAAATATTGAAGATTGGTTAACATTTGACTGAGATATGAGCGTTTATAATGTTGGAACGTTTACATCGATTTCTTAAAAACTAGTCGATTTATTTAAGAATAATTACACCGTTAGATAGAAAATTGAACGGCAAATCTAAAACTATATCAATATTGAAGATTGGTTAACATTTGACTGAGATATGAGCGTTTATAATGTTGGAACATTAACATCGATAACTCGAAACAAATTACACCATTAGATAGGAAATTGAATGGCGAATAGGGTAGGTTTGGTTCGGTTAGGTTAGGTGAACTTTTTTTTTTTTTTTTTATGTGATATGAGCGTTTATAATGTTGGAACGTTTACATCGATTTCTCAAAAACTAGTCGATTTATTTAAGAATAATTACACTGTTAGATAGAAAATTGAACGGCAAATCTAAAACTATATCAATATTGAAGATTGGTTAACATTTGACTGAGATATGAGCGTTTATAATGTTGGTACGTTTACATCGATTTCTCAAAAACTAGTCGATTTATTTACGAATAATTACACCGTTAGATAGAAAATTGAACGGCAAATCTAAAACTATATCAATATTGAAGATTGGTTAACATTTGACTGAGATATGAGCGTTTATAATGTTGGAACATTTACATCGATAACTCGAAACAAATTACACCATTAGATAGGAAATTGAATGGCGAATAGGGTAGGTTTGGTTCGGTTAGGTTAGGTGAACTTTTTTTTTTTTTTTTTTTTAATGTGATATGAGCGTTTATAATGTTGGAACGTTTACATCGATTTCTCAAAAACTAGTCGATTTATTTAAGAATAATTACACTGTTAGATAGAAAATTGAACGGCAAATCTAAAACTATATCAATATTGAAGATTGGTTAACATTTGACTGAGATATGAGCGTTTATAATGTTGGAACGTTTACATCGATTTCTCAAAAACTAGTCGATTTATTTAAGAATAATTACACCGTTAGATAGAAAATTGAACGGCGAATCTAAAACTATATCAATATTGAAGATTGGTTAACATTTGACTGAGATATGAGCGTTTATAATGTTGGAACGTTTACATCGATTTCTCAAAAACTAGTCGATTTATTTACGAATAATTACACCGTTAGATAGAAAATTGAACGGCAAATCTAAAACTATATCAATATTGAAGATTGGTTAACATTTGACTGAGATATGAGCGTTTATAATGTTGGAACATTTACATCGATAACTCGAAACAAATTACACCATTAGATAGGAAATTGAATGGCGAATAGGGTAGGTTTGGTTCGGTTAGGTTAGGTGAACTTTTTTTTTTTTTTTTTTTTTAATGTGATATGAGCGTTTATAATGTTGGAACGTTTACATCGATTTCTCAAAAACTAGTCGATTTATTTAAGAATAATTACACTGTTAGATAGAAAATTGAACGGCAAATCTAAAACTATATAAATATTGAAGATTGGTTAACATTTGACTGAGATATGAGCGTTTATAATGTTGGAACGTTTACATCGATTTCTTAAAAATTAGTCGATTTATTTAAGAATAATTACACCGTTAGATAGAAAATTGAACGGCAAATCTAAAACTATATCAATATTGAAGATTGGTTAACATTTGACTGAGATATGAGCGTTTATAATGTTGGAACATTAACATCGATAACTCGAAACAAATTACACCATTAGATAGGAAATTGAATGGCGAATAGGGTAGGTTTGGTTCGGTTAGGTTAGGTGAACTTTTTTTTTTTTTTTTTATGTGATATGAGCGTTTATAATGTTGGAACGTTTACATCGATTTCTCAAAAACTAGTCGATTTATTTAAGAATAATTACACTGTTAGATAGAAAATTGAACGGCAAATCTAAAACTATATCAATATTGAAGATTGGTTAACATTTGACTGAGATATGAGCGTTTATAATGTTGGAACGTTTACATCGATTTCTCAAAAACTAGTCGATTTATTTACGAATAATTACACCGTTAGATAGAAAATTGAACGGCAAATCTAAAACTATATCAATATTGAAGATTGGTTAACATTTGACTGAGATATGAGCGTTTATAATGTTGGAACATTTACATCGATAACTCGAAACAAATTACACCATTAGATAGGAAATTGAATGGCGAATAGGGTAGGTTTGGTTCGGTTAGGTTAGGTGAACTTTTTTTTTTTTTTTTTTTTAATGTGATATGAGCGTTTATAATGTTGGAACGTTTACATCGATTTCTCAAAAACTAGTCGATTTATTTAAGAATAATTACACTGTTAGATAGAAAATTGAACGGCAAATCTAAAACTATATCAATATTGAAGATTGGTTAACATTTGACTGAGATATGAGCGTTTATAATGTTGGTACGTTTACATCGATTTCTCAAAAACTAGTCGATTTATTTACGAATAATTACACCTTTAGATAGAAAATTGAACGGCAAATCTAAAACTATATCAATATTGAAGATTGGTTAACATTTGACTGAGATATGAGCGTTTATAATGTTGGAACGTTTACATCGATTTCTCAAAAACTAGTCGATTTATTAAAGAATAATTACACTGTTAGATAGAAAATTAAACGGCAAATCTAAAACTATATCAATATTGAAGATTGGTTAATATTTGACTGAGATATGAGCGTTTATAATGTTGGAACGTTTACATCGATTTCTCAAAAACTAGTCGATTTATTTAAGAATAATTACACCGTTAGATAGAAAATTGAACGGCAAATCTAAAACTATATCAATATTGAAGATTGGTTAATATTTGACTGAGATATGAGCGTTTATAATGTTGGAACGTTTACATCGATTTCTCAAAAACTAGTCGATTTATTTAGGAATAATTACACCGTTAGATAGAAAATTGAACGGCAAATCTAAAACTATATCAATATTGAAGATTGGTTAACATTTGACTGAGATATGAGCGTTTATAATGTTGGAACATTTAAATCAATAACTCGAAACAAATTACACCATTAGATAGGAAATTGAATGGCGAATAGGGTAGGTTTGGTTCGGTTAGGTTAGGTGAACTTTTTTTTTTTTTTTTTTTTTAATGTGATATGAGCGTTTATAATGTTGGAACGTTTACATCGATTTCTCAAAAACTAGTCGATTTATTTAAGAATAATTACACTGTTAGATAGAAAATTGAACGGCAAATCTAAAACTATATAAATATTGAAGATTGGTTAACATTTGACTGAGATATGAGCGTTTATAATGTTGGAACGTTTACATCGATTTCTTAAAAACTAGTCGATTTATTTAAGAATAATTACACCGTTAGATAGAAAATTGAACGGCAAATCTAAAACTATATCAATATTGAAGATTGGTTAACATTTGACTGAGATATGAGCGTTTATAATGTTGGAACATTAACATCGATAACTCGAAACAAATTACACCATTAGATAGGAAATTGAATGGCGAATAGGGTAGGTTTGGTTCGGTTAGGTTAGGTGAACTTTTTTTTTTTTTTTTTTATGTGATATGAGCGTTTATAATGTTGGAACGTTTACATCGATTTCTCAAAAACTAGTCGATTTATTAAAGAATAATTACACCGTTAGATAGAAAATTAAACGGCGAATCTAAAACTATATCAATATTGAAGATTGGTTAACATTTGACTGAGATATGAGCGTTTATAATGTTGGAACGTTTACATCGATTTCTCAAAAACTAGTCGATTTATTAAAGAATAATTACACCGTTAGATAGAAAATTGAACGGCAAATCTAAAACTATATCAATATTGAAGATTGGTTAATATTTGACTGAGATATGAGCGTTTATAATGTTGGAACGTTTACATCGATTTCTCAAAAACTAGTCGATTTATTTAGGAATTATTACACCGTTAGATAGAAAATTGAACGGCAAATCTAAAACTATATAAATATTGAAGATTGGTTAACATTTGACTGAGATATGAGCGTTTATAATGTTGGAACGTTTACATCGATTTCTTAAAAACTAGTCGATTTATTTAAGAATAATTACACCGTTAGATAGAAAATTGAACGGCAAATCTAAAACTATATCAATATTGAAGATTGGTTAACATTTGACTGAGATATGAGCGTTTATAATGTTGGAACATTAACATCGATAACTCGAAACAAATTACACCATTAGATAGGAAATTGAATGGCGAATAGGGTAGGTTTGGTTCGGTTAGGTTAGGTGAACTTTTTTTTTTTTTTTTTTATGTGATATGAGCGTTTATAATGTTGGAACGTTTACATCGATTTCTCAAAAACTAGTCGATTTATTAAAGAATAATTACACCGTTAGATAGAAAATTAAACGGCGAATCTAAAACTATATCAATATTGAAGATTGGTTAACATTTGACTGAGATATGAGCGTTTATAATGTTGGAACGTTTACATCGATTTCTCAAAAACTAGTCGATTTATTAAAGAATAATTACACCGTTAGATAGAAAATTGAACGGCAAATCTAAAACTATATCAATATTGAAGATTGGTTAACATTTGACTGAGATATGAGCGTTTATAATGTTGGAACATTAACATCGATAACTCGAAACAAATTACACCATTAGATAGGAAATTGAATGGCGAATAGGGTAGGTTTGGTTCGGTTAGGTTAGGTGAACTTTTTTTTTTTTTTTTTATGTGATATGAGCGTTTATAATGTTGGAACGTTTACATCGATTTCTCAAAAACTAGTCGATTTATTTAAGAATAATTACACTGTTAGATAGAAAATTGAACGGCAAATCTAAAACTATATCAATATTGAAGATTGGTTAACATTTGACTGAGATATGAGCGTTTATAATGTTGGTACGTTTACATCGATTTCTCAAAAACTAGTCGATTTATTTACGAATAATTACACCGTTAGATAGAAAATTGAACGGCAAATCTAAAACTATATAAATATTGAAGATTGGTTAACATTTGACTGAGATATGAGCGTTTATAATGTTGGTACGTTTACATCGATTTCTCAAAAACTAGTCGATTTATTTACGAATAATTACACCGTTAGATAGAAAATTGAACGGCAAATCTAAAACTATATAAATATTGAAGATTGGTTAACATTTGACTGAGATATGAGCGTTTATAATGTTGGAACGTTTACATCGATTTCTCAAAAACTAGTCGATTTATTTAAGAATAATTACACCGTTAGATAGAAAATTGAACGGCGAATCTAAAACTATATCAATATTGAAGATTGGTTAACATTTGACTGAGATATGAGCGTTTATAATGTTGGAACGTTTACATCGATTTCTCAAAAACTAGTCGATTTATTTAAGAATAATTACACCGTTAGATAGAAAATTGAACAGCAAATCTAAAACTATATCAATATTGAAGATTGGTTAACATTTGACTGCGATATGAGCGTTTATAATGTTGGAACATTTACATCGATAACTCGAAACAAATTACACCATTAGATAGGAAATTGAATGGCGAATAGGGTAGGTTTGGTTCGGTTAGGTTAGGTGAACTTTTTTTTTTTTTTTTTTTAATGTGATATGAGCGTTTATAATGTTGGAACGTTTACATCGATTTCTCAAAAACTAGTCGATTTATTTAAGAATAATTACACCGTTAGATAGAAAATTGAACAGCAAATCTAAAACTATATCAATATTGAAGATTGGTTAACATTTGACTGCGATATGAGCGTTTATAATGTTGGAACATTTACATCGATAACTCGAAACAAATTACACCATTAGATAGGAAATTGAATGGCGAATAGGGTAGGTTTGGTTCGGTTAGGTTAGGTGAACTTTTTTTTTTTTTTTTTTAATGTGATATGAGCGTTTATAATGTTGGAACGTTTACATCGATTTCTCAAAAACTAGTCGATTTATTTAAGAATAATTACACCGTTAGATAGAAAATTGAACGGCGAATCTAAAACTATACCAATATTGAAGATTGGTTAACATTTGACTGAGATATGAGCGTTTATAATGTTGGAACGTTTACATCGATTTCTCAAAAACTAGTCGATTTATTTAAGAATAATTACACCGTTAGATAGAAAATTGAACGGCAAATCTAAAACTATATCAATATTGAAGATTGGTTAACATTTGACTGAGATATGAGCGTTTATAATGTTGGAACATTTACATCGATAACTCGAAACAAATTACACCATTAGATAGGAAATTGAATGGCGAATAGGGTAGGTTTGGTTCGGTTAGGTTAGGTGAACTTTTTTTTTTTTTTTTTTTTTATGAGATATGAGCGTTTATAATGTTGGTACGTTTACATCGATTTCTCAAAAACTAGTCGATTTATTTACGAATTATTACACCGTTAGATAGAAAATTGAACGGCAAATTTAAAACTATATCAATATTGAAGATTGGTTAACATTTGACTGAGATATGAGCGTTTATAATGTTGGAACGTTTACATCGATTTCTCAAAAACTAGTCGATTTATTTAAGAATAATTACACCGTTAGATAGAAAATTGAACGGCGAATCTAAAACTATATCAATATTAAAGATTGGTTAACATTTGACTGAGATATGAGCGTTTATAATGTTGGAACGTTTACATCGATTTCTCAAAAACTAGTCGATTTATTTAAGAATAATTACACCGTTAGATAGAAAATTGAACGGCGAATCTAAAACTATATCAATATTGAAGATTGGTTAACATTTGACTGAGATATGAGCGTTTATAATGTTGGAACATTTAAATCAATAACTCGAAACAAATTACACCATTAGATAGGAAATTGAATGGCGAATAGGGTAGGTTTGGTTCGGTTAGGTTAGGTGAACTTTTTTTTTTTTTTTTTTAATGTGATATGAGCGTTTATAATGTTGGAACGTTTACATCGATTTCTCAAAAACTAGTCGATTTATTTAGGAATAATTACACCGTTAGATAGAAAATTGAACGGCAAATCTAAAACTATATCAATATTGAAGATTGGTTAACATTTGACTGAGATATGAGCGTTTATAATGTTGGAACGTTTACATCGATTTCTCAAAAACTAGTCGATTTATTTAAAAAAAATTACACCATTTGATAGAAAATTGAACGGCGAATCTAAAACTATATCAATATTGAAGATTGGTTAACATTTGACTGAGATATGAGCGTTTATAATGTTGGAACGTTTACATCGATTTCTCAAAAACTAGTCGATTTATTTAAGAATAATTACACCGTTAGATAGAAAATTGAACAGCAAATCTAAAACTATATCAATATTGAAGATTGGTTAGCATTTGACTGAGATATGAGCGTTTATAATGTTGGAACATTTACATCGATAACTCGAAACAAATTACACCATTAGATAGGAAATTGAATGGCGAATAGGGTAGGTTTGGTTCGGTTAGGTTAGGTGAATTTTTTTTTTTTTTTTTTTTTAATGTGATATGAGCGTTTATAATGTTGGAACGTTTACATCGATTTCTCAAAAACTAGTCGATTTATTTAAGAATAATTACACTGTTAGATAGAAAATTGAACGGCAAATCTAAAACTATATAAATATTGAAGATTGGTTAACATTTGACTGAGATATGAGCGTTTATAATGTTGGAACGTTTACATCGATTTCTCAAAAACTAGTCGATTTATTTAAGAATAATTACACCGTTAGATAGAAAATTGAACGGCGAATCTAAAACTATATCAATATTGAAGATTGGTTAACATTTGACTGAGATATGAGCGTTTATAATGTTGGAACGTTTACATCGATTTCTCAAAAACTAGTCGATTTATTTAAGAATAATTACACCGTTAGATAGAAAATTGAACGGCAAATCTAAAACTATATCAATATTGAAGATTGGTTAACATTTGACTGAGATATGAGCGTTTATAATGTTGGAACATTTAAATCAATAACTCGAAACAAATTACACCATTAGATAGGAAATTGAATGGCGAATAGGGTAGGTTTGGTTCGGTTAGGTTAGGTGAATTTTTTTTTTTTTTTTTTTAATGTGATATGAGCGTTTATAATGTTGGAACGTTTACATCGATTTCTCAAAAACTAGTCGATTTATTTAAGAATAATTACACCGTTAGATAGAAAATTGAACGGCAAATCTAAAACTATATCAATATTGAAGATTGGTTAACATTTGACTGAGATATGAGCGTTTATAATGTTGGAACGTTTACATCGATTTCTCAAAAACTAGTCGATTTATTTATGAATAATTACACTGTTAGATAGAAAATTGAACGGCAAATCTAAAACTATATAAATATTGAAGATTGGTTAACATTTGACTGAGATATGAGCGTTTATAATGTTGGAACGTTTACATCGATTTCTTAAAAACTAGTCGATTTATTTAAGAATAATTACACCGTTAGATAGAAAATTGAACGGCAAATCTAAAACTATATCAATATTGAAGATTGGTTAACATTTGACTGAGATATGAGCGTTTATAATGTTGGAACATTAACATCGATAACTCGAAACAAATTACACCATTAGATAGGAAATTGAATGGCGAATAGGGTAGGTTTGGTTCGGTTAGGTTAGGTGAACTTTTTTTTTTTTTTTTTATGTGATATGAGCGTTTATAATGTTGGAACGTTTACATCGATTTCTCAAAAACTAGTCGATTTATTTAAGAATAATTACACTGTTAGATAGAAAATTGAACGGCAAATCTAAAACTATATCAATATTGAAGATTGGTTAACATTTGACTGAGATATGAGCGTTTATAATGTTGGTACGTTTACATCGATTTCTCAAAAACTAGTCGATTTATTTACGAATAATTACACCGTTAGATAGAAAATTGAACGGCAAATCTAAAACTATATCAATATTGAAGATTGGTTAACATTTGACTGAGATATGAGCGTTTATAATGTTGGAACATTTACATCGATAACTCGAAACAAATTACACCATTAGATAGGAAATTGAATGGCGAATAGGGTAGGTTTGGTTCGGTTAGGTTAGGTGAACTTTTTTTTTTTTTTTTTTTTTTAATGTGATATGAGCGTTTATAATGTTGGAACGTTTACATCGATTTCTCAAAAACTAGTCGATTTATTTAAGAATAATTACACTGTTAGATAGAAAATTGAACGGCAAATCTAAAACTATATAAATATTGAAGATTGGTTAACATTTGACTGAGATATGAGCGTTTATAATGTTGGAACGTTTACATCGATTTCTTAAAAACTAGTCGATTTATTTAAGAATAATTACACCGTTAGATAGAAAATTGAACGGCAAATCTAAAACTATATCAATATTGAAGATTGGTTAACATTTGACTGAGATATGAGCGTTTATAATGTTGGAACATTAACATCGATAACTCGAAACAAATTACACCATTAGATAGGAAATTGAATGGCGAATAGGGTAGGTTTGGTTCGGTTAGGTTAGGTGAACTTTTTTTTTTTTTTTTTATGTGATATGAGCGTTTATAATGTTGGAACGTTTACATCGATTTCTCAAAAACTAGTCGATTTATTTAAGAATAATTACACTGTTAGATAGAAAATTGAACGGCAAATCTAAAACTATATCAATATTGAAGATTGGTTAACATTTGACTGAGATATGAGCGTTTATAATGTTGGTACGTTTACATCGATTTCTCAAAAACTAGTCGATTTATTTACGAATAATTACACCGTTAGATAGAAAATTGAACGGCAAATCTAAAACTATATCAATATTGAAGATTGGTTAACATTTGACTGAGATATGAGCGTTTATAATGTTGGAACATTTACATCGATAACTCGAAACAAATTACACCATTAGATAGGAAATTGAATGGCGAATAGGGTAGGTTTGGTTCGGTTAGGTTAGGTGAACTTTTTTTTTTTTTTTTTTTTAATGTGATATGAGCGTTTATAATGTTGGAACGTTTACATCGATTTCTCAAAAACTAGTCGATTTATTTAAGAATAATTACACTGTTAGATAGAAAATTGAACGGCAAATCTAAAACTATATCAATATTGAAGATTGGTTAACATTTGACTGAGATATGAGCGTTTATAATGTTGGAACGTTTACATCGATTTCTCAAAAACTAGTCGATTTATTTAAGAATAATTACACCGTTAGATAGAAAATTGAACGGCGAATCTAAAACTATATCAATATTGAAGATTGGTTAACATTTGACTGAGATATGAGCGTTTATAATGTTGGAACGTTTACATCGATTTCTCAAAAACTAGTCGATTTATTTACGAATAATTACACCGTTAGATAGAAAATTGAACGGCAAATCTAAAACTATATCAATATTGAAGATTGGTTAACATTTGACTGAGATATGAGCGTTTATAATGTTGGAACATTTACATCGATAACTCGAAACAAATTACACCATTAGATAGGAAATTGAATGGCGAATAGGGTAGGTTTGGTTCGGTTAGGTTAGGTGAACTTTTTTTTTTTTTTTTTTTTTAATGTGATATGAGCGTTTATAATGTTGGAACGTTTACATCGATTTCTCAAAAACTAGTCGATTTATTTAAGAATAATTACACTGTTAGATAGAAAATTGAACGGCAAATCTAAAACTATATAAATATTGAAGATTGGTTAACATTTGACTGAGATATGAGCGTTTATAATGTTGGAACGTTTACATCGATTTCTTAAAAATTAGTCGATTTATTTAAGAATAATTACACCGTTAGATAGAAAATTGAACGGCAAATCTAAAACTATATCAATATTGAAGATTGGTTAACATTTGACTGAGATATGAGCGTTTATAATGTTGGAACGTTTACATCGATTTCTCAAAAACTAGTCGATTTATTAAAGAATAATTACACCGTTAGATAGAAAATTGAACGGCAAATCTAAAACTATATCAATATTGAAGATTGGTTAATATTTGACTGAGATATGAGCGTTTATAATGTTGGAACGTTTACATCGATTTCTCAAAAACTAGTCGATTTATTTAGGAATTATTACACCGTTAGATAGAAAATTGAACGGCAAATCTAAAACTATATAAATATTGAAGATTGGTTAACATTTGACTGAGATATGAGCGTTTATAATGTTGGAACGTTTACATCGATTTCTTAAAAACTAGTCGATTTATTTAAGAATAATTACACCGTTAGATAGAAAATTGAACGGCAAATCTAAAACTATATCAATATTGAAGATTGGTTAACATTTGACTGAGATATGAGCGTTTATAATGTTGGAACATTAACATCGATAACTCGAAACAAATTACACCATTAGATAGGAAATTGAATGGCGAATAGGGTAGGTTTGGTTCGGTTAGGTTAGGTGAACTTTTTTTTTTTTTTTTTTATGTGATATGAGCGTTTATAATGTTGGAACGTTTACATCGATTTCTCAAAAACTAGTCGATTTATTAAAGAATAATTACACCGTTAGATAGAAAATTAAACGGCGAATCTAAAACTATATCAATATTGAAGATTGGTTAACATTTGACTGAGATATGAGCGTTTATAATGTTGGAACGTTTACATCGATTTCTCAAAAACTAGTCGATTTATTAAAGAATAATTACACCGTTAGATAGAAAATTGAACGGCAAATCTAAAACTATATCAATATTGAAGATTGGTTAACATTTGACTGAGATATGAGCGTTTATAATGTTGGAACATTAACATCGATAACTCGAAACAAATTACACCATTAGATAGGAAATTGAATGGCGAATAGGGTAGGTTTGGTTCGGTTAGGTTAGGTGAACTTTTTTTTTTTTTTTTTATGTGATATGAGCGTTTATAATGTTGGAACGTTTACATCGATTTCTCAAAAACTAGTCGATTTATTTAAGAATAATTACACTGTTAGATAGAAAATTGAACGGCAAATCTAAAACTATATCAATATTGAAGATTGGTTAACATTTGACTGAGATATGAGCGTTTATAATGTTGGTACGTTTACATCGATTTCTCAAAAACTAGTCGATTTATTTACGAATAATTACACCGTTAGATAGAAAATTGAACGGCAAATCTAAAACTATATAAATATTGAAGATTGGTTAACATTTGACTGAGATATGAGCGTTTATAATGTTGGTACGTTTACATCGATTTCTCAAAAACTAGTCGATTTATTTACGAATAATTACACCGTTAGATAGAAAATTGAACGGCAAATCTAAAACTATATAAATATTGAAGATTGGTTAACATTTGACTGAGATATGAGCGTTTATAATGTTGGAACGTTTACATCGATTTCTCAAAAACTAGTCGATTTATTTAAGAATAATTACACCGTTAGATAGAAAATTGAACGGCGAATCTAAAACTATATCAATATTGAAGATTGGTTAACATTTGACTGAGATATGAGCGTTTATAATGTTGGAACGTTTACATCGATTTCTCAAAAACTAGTCGATTTATTTAAGAATAATTACACCGTTAGATAGAAAATTGAACAGCAAATCTAAAACTATATCAATATTGAAGATTGGTTAACATTTGACTGCGATATGAGCGTTTATAATGTTGGAACATTTACATCGATAACTCGAAACAAATTACACCATTAGATAGGAAATTGAATGGCGAATAGGGTAGGTTTGGTTCGGTTAGGTTAGGTGAACTTTTTTTTTTTTTTTTTTTAATGTGATATGAGCGTTTATAATGTTGGAACGTTTACATCGATTTCTCAAAAACTAGTCGATTTATTTAAGAATAATTACACCGTTAGATAGAAAATTGAACAGCAAATCTAAAACTATATCAATATTGAAGATTGGTTAACATTTGACTGCGATATGAGCGTTTATAATGTTGGAACATTTACATCGATAACTCGAAACAAATTACACCATTAGATAGGAAATTGAATGGCGAATAGGGTAGGTTTGGTTCGGTTAGGTTAGGTGAACTTTTTTTTTTTTTTTTTTTTAATGTGATATGAGCGTTTATAATGTTGGAACGTTTACATCGATTTCTCAAAAACTAGTCGATTTATTTAAGAATAATTACACCGTTAGATAGAAAATTGAACGGCGAATCTAAAACTATACCAATATTGAAGATTGGTTAACATTTGACTGAGATATGAGCGTTTATAATGTTGGAACGTTTACATCGATTTCTCAAAAACTAGTCGATTTATTTAAGAATAATTACACCGTTAGATAGAAAATTGAACAGCAAATCTAAAACTATATCAATATTGAAGATTGGTTAGCATTTGACTGAGATATGAGCGTTTATAATGTTGGAACATTTACATCGATAACTCGAAACAAATTACACCATTAGATAGGAAATTGAATGGCGAATAGGGTAGGTTTGGTTCGGTTAGGTTAGGTGAACTTTTTTTTTTATTTTTTTTTTATGAGATATGAGCGTTTATAATGTTGGTACGTTTACATCGATTTCTCAAAAACTAGTCGATTTATTTACGAATTATTACACCGTTAGATAGAAAATTGAACCGCAAATCTAAAACTATATCAATATTGAAGATTGGTTAACATTTGACTGAGATATGAGCGTTTATAATGTTGGAACGTTTACATCGATTTCTCAAAAACTAGTCGATTTATTTAAGAATAATTACACCGTTAGATAGAAAATTGAACGGCGAATCTAAAACTATATCAATATTAAAGATTGGTTAACATTTGACTGAGATATGAGCGTTTATAATGTTGGAACGTTTACATCGATTTCTCAAAAACTAGTCGATTTATTTAAGAATAATTACACCGTTAGATAGAAAATTGAACGGCGAATCTAAAACTATATCAATATTGAAGATTGGTTAACATTTGACTGAGATATGAGCGTTTATAATGTTGGAACATTTAAATCAATAACTCGAAACAAATTACACCATTAGATAGGAAATTGAATGGCGAATAGGGTAGGTTTGGTTCGGTTAGGTTAGGTGAACTTTTTTTTTTTTTTTTTTAATGTGATATGAGCGTTTATAATGTTGGAACGTTTACATCGATTTCTCAAAAACTAGTCGATTTATTTAGGAATAATTACACCGTTAGATAGAAAATTGAACGGCAAATCTAAAACTATATCAATATTGAAGATTGGTTAACATTTGACTGAGATATGAGCGTTTATAATGTTGGAACGTTTACATCGATTTCTCAAAAACTAGTCGATTTATTTAAGAATAATTACACCGTTAGATAGAAAATTGAACGGCGAATCTAAAACTATATCAATATTGAAGATTGGTTAACATTTGACTGAGATATGAGCGTTTATAATGTTGGAACGTTTACATCGATTTCTCAAAAACTAGTCGATTTATTTAAGAATAATTACACCGTTAGATAGAAAATTGAACAGCAAATCTAAAACTATATCAATATTGAAGATTGGTTAGCATTTGACTGAGATATGAGCGTTTATAATGTTGGAACATTTACATCGATAACTCGAAACAAATTACACCATTAGATAGGAAATTGAATGGCGAATAGGGTAGGTTTGGTTCGGTTAGGTTAGGTGAATTTTTTTTTTTTTTTTTTTTTAATGTGATATGAGCGTTTATAATGTTGGAACGTTTACATCGATTTCTCAAAAACTAGTCGATTTATTTAAGAATAATTACACTGTTAGATAGAAAATTGAACGGCAAATCTAAAACTATATAAATATTGAAGATTGGTTAACATTTGACTGAGATATGAGCGTTTATAATGTTGGAACGTTTACATCGATTTCTCAAAAACTAGTCGATTTATTTAAGAATAATTACACCGTTAGATAGAAAATTGAACGGCGAATCTAAAACTATATCAATATTGAAGATTGGTTAACATTTGACTGAGATATGAGCGTTTATAATGTTGGAACGTTTACATCGATTTCTCAAAAACTAGTCGATTTATTTAAGAATAATTACACCGTTAGATAGAAAATTGAACGGCAAATCTAAAACTATATCAATATTGAAGATTGGTTAACATTTGACTGAGATATGAGCGTTTATAATGTTGGAACATTTAAATCAATAACTCGAAACAAATTACACCATTAGATAGGAAATTGAATGGCGAATAGGGTAGGTTTGGTTCGGTTAGGTTAGGTGAACTTTTTTTTTTTTTTTTTTAATGTGATATGAGCGTTTATAATGTTGGAACGTTTACATCGATTTCTCAAAAACTAGTCGATTTATTTAGGAATAATTACACCGTTAGATAGAAAATTGAACGGCAAATCTAAAACTATATCAATATTGAAGATTGGTTAACATTTGACTGAGATATGAGCGTTTATAATGTTGGAACGTTTACATCGATTTCTCAAAAACTAGTCGATTTATTTATGAATAATTACACTGTTAGATAGAAAATTGAACGGCAAATCTAAAACTATATAAATATTGAAGATTGGTTAACATTTGACTGAGATATGAGCGTTTATAATGTTGGAACGTTTACATCGATTTCTTAAAAACTAGTCGATTTATTTAAGAATAATTACACCGTTAGATAGAAAATTGAACGGCAAATCTAAAACTATATCAATATTGAAGATTGGTTAACATTTGACTGAGATATGAGCGTTTATAATGTTGGAACATTAACATCGATAACTCGAAACAAATTACACCATTAGATAGGAAATTGAATGGCGAATAGGGTAGGTTTGGTTCGGTTAGGTTAGGTGAACTTTTTTTTTTTTTTTTTATGTGATATGAGCGTTTATAATGTTGGAACGTTTACATCGATTTCTCAAAAACTAGTCGATTTATTTAAGAATAATTACACTGTTAGATAGAAAATTGAACGGCAAATCTAAAACTATATCAATATTGAAGATTGGTTAACATTTGACTGAGATATGAGCGTTTATAATGTTGGTACGTTTACATCGATTTCTCAAAAACTAGTCGATTTATTTACGAATAATTACACCGTTAGATAGAAAATTGAACGGCAAATCTAAAACTATATCAATATTGAAGATTGGTTAACATTTGACTGAGATATGAGCGTTTATAATGTTGGAACATTTACATCGATAACTCGAAACAAATTACACCATTAGATAGGAAATTGAATGGCGAATAGGGTAGGTTTGGTTCGGTTAGGTTAGGTGAACTTTTTTTTTTTTTTTTTTTTTAATGTGATATGAGCGTTTATAATGTTGGAACGTTTACATCGATTTCTCAAAAACTAGTCGATTTATTTAAGAATAATTACACTGTTAGATAGAAAATTGAACGGCAAATCTAAAACTATATAAATATTGAAGATTGGTTAACATTTGACTGAGATATGAGCGTTTATAATGTTGGAACGTTTACATCGATTTCTTAAAAACTAGTCGATTTATTTAAGAATAATTACACCGTTAGATAGAAAATTGAACGGCAAATCTAAAACTATATCAATATTGAAGATTGGTTAACATTTGACTGAGATATGAGCGTTTATAATGTTGGAACATTAACATCGATAACTCGAAACAAATTACACCATTAGATAGGAAATTGAATGGCGAATAGGGTAGGTTTGGTTCGGTTAGGTTAGGTGAACTTTTTTTTTTTTTTTTTATGTGATATGAGCGTTTATAATGTTGGAACGTTTACATCGATTTCTCAAAAACTAGTCGATTTATTTAAGAATAATTACACTGTTAGATAGAAAATTGAACGGCAAATCTAAAACTATATCAATATTGAAGATTGGTTAACATTTGACTGAGATATGAGCGTTTATAATGTTGGTACGTTTACATCGATTTCTCAAAAACTAGTCGATTTATTTACGAATAATTACACCGTTAGATAGAAAATTGAACGGCAAATCTAAAACTATATCAATATTGAAGATTGGTTAACATTTGACTGAGATATGAGCGTTTATAATGTTGGAACATTTACATCGATAACTCGAAACAAATTACACCATTAGATAGGAAATTGAATGGCGAATAGGGTAGGTTTGGTTCGGTTAGGTTAGGTGAACTTTTTTTTTTTTTTTTTTTTTAATGTGATATGAGCGTTTATAATGTTGGAACGTTTACATCGATTTCTCAAAAACTAGTCGATTTATTTAAGAATAATTACACTGTTAGATAGAAAATTGAACGGCAAATCTAAAACTATATCAATATTGAAGATTGGTTAACATTTGACTGAGATATGAGCGTTTATAATGTTGGAACGTTTACATCGATTTCTCAAAAACTAGTCGATTTATTTAAGAATAATTACACCGTTAGATAGAAAATTGAACGGCGAATCTAAAACTATATCAATATTGAAGATTGGTTAACATTTGACTGAGATATGAGCGTTTATAATGTTGGAACGTTTACATCGATTTCTCAAAAACTAGTCGATTTATTTACGAATAATTACACCGTTAGATAGAAAATTGAACGGCAAATCTAAAACTATATCAATATTGAAGATTGGTTAACATTTGACTGAGATATGAGCGTTTATAATGTTGGAACATTTACATCGATAACTCGAAACAAATTACACCATTAGATAGGAAATTGAATGGCGAATAGGGTAGGTTTGGTTCGGTTAGGTTAGGTGAACTTTTTTTTTTTTTTTTTTTTTAATGTGATATGAGCGTTTATAATGTTGGAACGTTTACATCGATTTCTCAAAAACTAGTCGATTTATTTAAGAATAATTACACTGTTAGATAGAAAATTGAACGGCAAATCTAAAACTATATAAATATTGAAGATTGGTTAACATTTGACTGAGATATGAGCGTTTATAATGTTGGAACGTTTACATCGATTTCTTAAAAATTAGTCGATTTATTTAAGAATAATTACACCGTTAGATAGAAAATTGAACGGCAAATCTAAAACTATATCAATATTGAAGATTGGTTAACATTTGACTGAGATATGAGCGTTTATAATGTTGGAACATTAACATCGATAACTCGAAACAAATTACACCATTAGATAGGAAATTGAATGGCGAATAGGGTAGGTTTGGTTCGGTTAGGTTAGGTGAACTTTTTTTTTTTTTTTTTATGTGATATGAGCGTTTATAATGTTGGAACGTTTACATCGATTTCTCAAAAACTAGTCGATTTATTTAAGAATAATTACACTGTTAGATAGAAAATTGAACGGCAAATCTAAAACTATATCAATATTGAAGATTGGTTAACATTTGACTGAGATATGAGCGTTTATAATGTTGGTACGTTTACATCGATTTCTCAAAAACTAGTCGATTTATTTACGAATAATTACACCGTTAGATAGAAAATTGAACGGCAAATCTAAAACTATATCAATATTGAAGATTGGTTAACATTTGACTGAGATATGAGCGTTTATAATGTTGGAACATTTACATCGATAACTCGAAACAAATTACACCATTAGATAGGAAATTGAATGGCGAATAGGGTAGGTTTGGTTCGGTTAGGTTAGGTGAACTTTTTTTTTTTTTTTTTTTTAATGTGATATGAGCGTTTATAATGTTGGAACGTTTACATCGATTTCTCAAAAACTAGTCGATTTATTTAAGAATAATTACACTGTTAGATAGAAAATTGAACGGCAAATCTAAAACTATATCAATATTGAAGATTGGTTAACATTTGACTGAGATATGAGCGTTTATAATGTTGGTACGTTTACATCGATTTCTCAAAAACTAGTCGATTTATTTACGAATAATTACACCTTTAGATAGAAAATTGAACGGCAAATCTAAAACTATATCAATATTGAAGATTGGTTAACATTTGACTGAGATATGAGCGTTTATAATGTTGGAACGTTTACATCGATTTCTCAAAAACTAGTCGATTTATTAAAGAATAATTACACTGTTAGATAGAAAATTAAACGGCAAATCTAAAACTATATCAATATTGAAGATTGGTTAATATTTGACTGAGATATGAGCGTTTATAATGTTGGAACGTTTACATCGATTTCTCAAAAACTAGTCGATTTATTTAAGAATAATTACACCGTTAGATAGAAAATTGAACGGCAAATCTAAAACTATATCAATATTGAAGATTGGTTAATATTTGACTGAGATATGAGCGTTTATAATGTTGGAACGTTTACATCGATTTCTCAAAAACTAGTCGATTTATTTAGGAATAATTACACCGTTAGATAGAAAATTGAACGGCAAATCTAAAACTATATCAATATTGAAGATTGGTTAACATTTGACTGAGATATGAGCGTTTATAATGTTGGAACATTTAAATCAATAACTCGAAACAAATTACACCATTAGATAGGAAATTGAATGGCGAATAGGGTAGGTTTGGTTCGGTTAGGTTAGGTGAATTTTTTTTTTTTTTTTTTTTTAATGTGATATGAGCGTTTATAATGTTGGAACGTTTACATCGATTTCTCAAAAACTAGTCGATTTATTTAAGAATAATTACACTGTTAGATAGAAAATTGAACGGCAAATCTAAAACTATATAAATATTGAAGATTGGTTAACATTTGACTGAGATATGAGCGTTTATAATGTTGGAACGTTTACATCGATTTCTTAAAAACTAGTCGATTTATTTAAGAATAATTACACCGTTAGATAGAAAATTGAACGGCAAATCTAAAACTATATCAATATTGAAGATTGGTTAACATTTGACTGAGATATGAGCGTTTATAATGTTGGAACATTAACATCGATAACTCGAAACAAATTACACCATTAGATAGGAAATTGAATGGCGAATAGGGTAGGTTTGGTTCGGTTAGGTTAGGTGAACTTTTTTTTTTTTTTTTTTATGTGATATGAGCGTTTATAATGTTGGAACGTTTACATCGATTTCTCAAAAACTAGTCGATTTATTAAAGAATAATTACACCGTTAGATAGAAAATTAAACGGCGAATCTAAAACTATATCAATATTGAAGATTGGTTAACATTTGACTGAGATATGAGCGTTTATAATGTTGGAACGTTTACATCGATTTCTCAAAAACTAGTCGATTTATTAAAGAATAATTACACCGTTAGATAGAAAATTGAACGGCAAATCTAAAACTATATCAATATTGAAGATTGGTTAATATTTGACTGAGATATGAGCGTTTATAATGTTGGAACGTTTACATCGATTTCTCAAAAACTAGTCGATTTATTTAGGAATTATTACACCGTTAGATAGAAAATTGAACGGCAAATCTAAAACTATATAAATATTGAAGATTGGTTAACATTTGACTGAGATATGAGCGTTTATAATGTTGGAACGTTTACATCGATTTCTTAAAAACTAGTCGATTTATTTAAGAATAATTACACCGTTAGATAGAAAATTGAACGGCAAATCTAAAACTATATCAATATTGAAGATTGGTTAACATTTGACTGAGATATGAGCGTTTATAATGTTGGAACATTAACATCGATAACTCGAAACAAATTACACCATTAGATAGGAAATTGAATGGCGAATAGGGTAGGTTTGGTTCGGTTAGGTTAGGTGAACTTTTTTTTTTTTTTTTTTATGTGATATGAGCGTTTATAATGTTGGAACGTTTACATCGATTTCTCAAAAACTAGTCGATTTATTAAAGAATAATTACACCGTTAGATAGAAAATTAAACGGCGAATCTAAAACTATATCAATATTGAAGATTGGTTAACATTTGACTGAGATATGAGCGTTTATAATGTTGGAACGTTTACATCGATTTCTCAAAAACTAGTCGATTTATTAAAGAATAATTACACCGTTAGATAGAAAATTGAACGGCAAATCTAAAACTATATCAATATTGAAGATTGGTTAATATTTGACTGAGATATGAGCGTTTATAATGTTGGAACGTTTACATCGATTTCTCAAAAACTAGTCGATTTATTTAAGAATAATTACACCGTTAGATAGAAAATTGAACGGCGAATCTAAAACTATATCAATATTGAAGATTGGTTAACATTTGACTGAGATATGAGCGTTTATAATGTTGGAACGTTTACATCGATTTCTCAAAAACTAGTCGATTTATTTAAGAATAATTACACCGTTAGATAGAAAATTGAACAACAAATCTAAAACTATATCAATATTGAAGATTGGTTAACATTTGACTGAGATATGAGCGTTTATAATGTTGGAACGTTTACATCGATTTCTCAAAAACTAGTCGATTTATTTAAGAATAATTACACCGTTAGATAGAAAATTGAACGGCGAATCTAAAACTATATCAATATTGAAGATTGGTTAACATTTGACTGAGATATGAGCGTTTATAATGTTGGAACGTTTACATCGATTTCTCAAAAACTAGTCGATTTATTTAAGAATAATTACACTGTTAGATAGAAAATTGAACGGCAAATCTAAAACTATATAAATATTGAAGATTGGTTAACATTTGACTGAGATATGAGCGTTTATAATGTTGGAACATTAACATCGATAACTCGAAACAAATTACACCATTAGATAGGAAATTGAATGGCGAATAGGGTAGGTTTGGTTCGGTTAGGTTAGGTGAACTTTTTTTTTTTTTTTTTTATGTGATATGAGCGTTTATAATGTTGGAACGTTTACATCGATTTCTCAAAAACTAGTCGATTTATTAAAGAATAATTACACCGTTAGATAGAAAATTAAACGGCGAATCTAAAACTATATCAATATTGAAGATTGGTTAACATTTGACTGAGATATGAGCGTTTATAATGTTGGAACGTTTACATCGATTTCTCAAAAACTAGTCGATTTATTAAAGAATAATTACACCGTTAGATAGAAAATTGAACGGCGAATCTAAAACTATATCAATATTGAAGATTGGTTAACATTTGACTGAGATATGAGCGTTTATAATGTTGGAACGTTTACATCGATTTCTCAAAAACTAGTCGATTTATTTAAGAATAATTACACCGTTAGATAGAAAATTGAACAACAAATCTAAAACTATATCAATATTGAAGATTGGTTAACATTTGACTGAGATATGAGCGTTTATAATGTTGGAACGTTTACATCGATTTCTCAAAAACTAGTCGATTTATTAAAGAATAATTACACCGTTAGATAGAAAATTGAACGGCGAATCTAAAACTATATCAATATTGAAGATTGGTTAACATTTGACTGAGATATGAGCGTTTATAATGTTGGAACGTTTACATCGATTTCTCAAAAACTAGTCGATTTATTTAAGAATAATTACACCGTTAGATAGAAAATTGAACGGCAAATCTAAAACTATATCAATATTGAAGATTGGTTAACATTTGACTGAGATATGAGCGTTTATAATGTTGGAACGTTTACATCGATTTCTCAAAAACTAGTCGATTTATTTAAAAATAATTACATCGTTAGATAGAAAATTGAACGGCGAATCTAAAACTATATCAATATTGAAGATTGGTTAACATTTGACTGAGATATGAGCGTTTATAATGTTGGAACGTTTACATCGATTTCTCAAAAACTAGTCGATTTATTTAAGAATAATTACACCGTTAGATAGAAAATTGAACGGCAAATCTAAAACTATATCAATATTGAAGATTGGTTAACATTTGACTGAGATATGAGCGTTTATAATGTTGGAACATTTACATCGATAACTCGAAACAAATTACACCATTAGATAGGAAATTGAATGGCGAATAGGGTAGGTTTGGTTCGGTTAGGTTAGGTGAACTTTTTTTTTTTTTTTTTTTTAATGTGATATGGGCGTTTATAATGTTGGAACGTTTACATCGATTTCTCAAAAACTAGTCGATTTATTTAAGAATAATTACACTGTTAGATAGAAAATTGAACGGCAAATCTAAAACTATATAAATATTGAAGATTGGTTAACATTTGACTGAGATATGAGCGTTTATAATGTTGGAACATTAACATCGATAACTCGAAACAAATTACACCATTAGATAGGAAATTGAATGGCGAATAGGGTAGGTTTGGTTCGGTTAGGTTAGGTGAACTTTTTTTTTTTTTTTTTTTAATGTGATATGAGCGTTTATAATGTTGGAACGTTTACATCGATTTCTCAAAAACTAGTCGATTTATTTAGGAATAATTACACCGTTAGATAGAAAATTGAACGGCAAATCTAAAACTATATCAATATTGAAGATTGGTTAACATTTGACTGAGATATGAGCGTTTATAATGTTGGAACGTTTACATCGATTTCTCAAAAACTAGTCGATTTATTTAAGAATAATTACACCGTTAGATAGAAAATTGAACGGCGAATCTAAAACTATATCAATATTGAAGATTGGTTAACATTTGACTGAGATATGAGCGTTTATAATGTTGGAACGTTTACATCGATTTCTCAAAAACTAGTCGATTTATTTAAGAATAATTACACCGTTAGATAGAAAATTGAACGGCAAATCTAAAACTATATCAATATTGAAGATTGGTTAACATTTGACTGAGATATGAGCGTTTATAATGTTGGAACATTTACATCGATAACTCGAAACAAATTACACCATTAGATAGGAAATTGAATGGCGAATAGGGTAGGTTTGGTTCGGTTAGGTTAGGTGAACTTTTTTTTTTTTTTTTTTTTTAATGTGATATGAGCGTTTATAATGTTGGAACGTTTACATCGATTTCTCAAAAACTAGTCGATTTATTTAAGAATAATTACACTGTTAGATAGAAAATTGAACGGCAAATCTAAAACTATATAAATATTGAAGATTGGTTAACATTTGACTGAGATATGAGCGTTTATAATGTTGGAACATTAACATCGATAACTCGAAACAAATTACACCATTAGATAGGAAATTGAATGGCGAATAGGGTAGGTTTGGTTCGGTTAGGTTAGGTGAACTTTTTTTTTTTTTTTTATGTGATATGAGCGTTTATAATGTTGGAACGTTTACATCGATTTCTCAAAAACTAGTCGATTTATTTAAGAATAATTACACTGTTAGATAGAAAATTGAACGGCAAATCTAAAACTATATCAATATTGAAGATTGGTTAACATTTGACTGAGATATGAGCGTTTATAATGTTGGTACGTTTACATCGATTTCTCAAAAACTAGTCGATTTATTTACGAATAATTACACCTTTAGATAGAAAATTGAACGGCAAATCTAAAACTATATCAATATTGAAGATTGGTTAACATTTGACTGAGATATGAGCGTTTATAATGTAGTTACACTCCGAGAGCATAGCCAGACGCAGGCACTCTCTTCTACATACAGTTATTCGTTTCATAACGATTAACTAAATCATGGGAGTTACACTCCGAGTGCATACATAGCCAGACGTAGGCACTCTCTTCTACATACAGTTATTCGTTTCATAACGATTAACTAAATTATGGGAGTTACACTCCGAGAGCATAGCCAGACGTAGGCACTCTCTTCTACATAGAGTTATTCGTTTCATAACGATTAACTAAATCATGGGAGTTACACTCCGAGAGCATACATAGCCAGACGTAGGCACTCTCTTCTACATACAGTTATTCGTTTCATAACGATTAACTAAATCATGGGAGTTACACTCCGAGAGCATACATAGCCAGACGTAGGCACTCTCTTCTACATACAGTTATTCGTTTCATAACGATTAACTAAATCATGGGAGTTACACTCCGAGAGCATACATAGCTAGACGTAGGCACTCTCTTCTACATACAGTTATTCGTTTCATAACGATTAACTAAATCATGGGAGTTACACTCCGAGAGCATAGCCAGACGCAGGCACTCTCTTCTACATACAGTTATTCGTTTCATAACGATTAACTAAATCATGGGAGTTACACTCCGAGAGCATACATAGCCAGACGTAGGCACTCTCTTCTACATACAGTTATTCGTTTCATAACGATTAACTAAATCATGGGAGTTACACTCCGAGAGCATAGCCAGACGTAGGCACTTTCTTCTACATACAGTTATTCGTTTCATAACGATTAACTAAATCATGGGAGTTACACTCCGAGAGCATAGCCAGACGTAGGCACTCTCTTCTACATACAGTTATTCGTTTCATAACGATAAACTAAATCATGGGAGTTACACTCCTAGAGCATACATAGCCAGACGCAGGCACTCTCTTCTACATACAGTTATTCGTTTCATAACGATTAACTTAATCATGGGAGTTACACTCCGAGAGCATACATAGCCAGACGTAGGCACTCTCTTCTACATACAGTTATTCGTTTCATAACGATTAACTAAATCATGGGAGTTACACTCCGAGAGCATACATAGCCAGACGTAGGCACTCTCTTCTACATACAGTTATTCGTTTCATAACGATTAACTAAATCATGGGAGTTACACTCCGAGAGCATAGATAGCTAGACGTAGGCACTCTCTTCTACATACAGTTATTCGTTTCATAACGATTAACTAAATCATGGGAGTTACACTCCGAGAGCATAGCCAGACGCAGGCACTCTCTTCTACATACAGTTATTCGTTTCATAACGATTAACTAAATCATGGGAGTTACACTCCGAGAGCATACATAGCCAGACGCAGGCACTCTTTTCTACATACAGTTATTCGTTTCATAACGATTAACTTAATCATGGGAGTTACACTCCGAGAGCATACATAGCCAGACGTAGGCACTCTCTTCTACATACAGTTATTCGTTTCATAACGATTAACTAAATCATGGGAGTTACACTCCGAGAGCATAGCCAGACGTAGGCACTTTCTTCTACATACAGTTATTCGTTTCATAACGATTAACTAAATCATGGGAGTTACACTCCGAGAGCATAGCCAGACGTAGGCACTCTCTTCTACATACAGTTATTCGTTTCATAACGATTAACTAAATCATGGGAGTTACACTCCGAGAGCATACATAGCTAGACGTAGGCACTCTCTTCTACATACAGTTATTCGTTTCATAACGATTAACTAAATCATGGGAGTTACACTCCGAGAGCATAGCCAGACGCAGGCACTCTCTTCTACATACAGTTATTCGTTTCATAACGATTAACTAAATCATGGGAGTTACACTCCGAGAGCATAGCCAGACGCAGGCACTCTCTTCTACATACAGTTATTCGTTTCATAACGATTAACTAAATCATAGGAGTTACACTCCGAGAGCATAGCCAGACGCAGGCACTCTCTTCTACATACAGTTATTCGTTTCATAACGATTAACTAAATCATGGGAGTTACACTCCGAGTGCATACATAGCCAGACGTAGGCACTCTCTTCTACATACAGTTATTCGTTTCATAACGATTAACTAAATTATGGGAGTTACACTCCGAGAGCATAGCCAGACGTAGGCACTCTCTTCTACATAGAGTTATTCGTTTCATAACGATTAACTAAATCATGGGAGTTACACTCCGAGAGCATACATAGCCAGACGTAGGCACTCTCTTCTACATACAGTTATTCGTTTCATAACGATTAACTAAATCATGGGAGTTACACTCCGAGAGCATAGCCAGACGCAGGCACTCTCTTCTACATACAGTTATTCGTTTCATAACGATTAACTAAATCATGGGAGTTACACTCCGAGAGCATACATAGCCAGACGTAGGCACTCTCTTCTACATACAGTTATTCGTTTCATAACGATTAACTAAATCATGGGAGTTACACTCCGAGAGCATAGCCAGACGTAGGCACTTTCTTCTACATACAGTTATTCGTTTCATAACGATTAACTAAATCATGGGAGTTACACTCCGAGAGCATAGCCAGACGTAGGCACTCTCTTCTACATACAGTTATTCGTTTCATAACGATTAACTAAATCATGGGAGTTACACTCCGAGAGCATACATAGCCAGACGCAGGCACTCTCTTCTACATACAGTTATTCGTTTCATAACGATTAACTTAATCATGGGAGTTACACTCCGAGAGCATACATAGCCAGACGTAGGCACTCTCTTCTTCATACAGTTATTCGTTTCATAACGATTAACTAAATCATGGGAGTTACACTCCGAGAGCATAGCCAGACGCAGGCACTCTCTTCTACATACAGTTATTCGTTTCATAACGATTAACTAAATCATGGGAGTTACACTCCGAGTGCATACATAGCCAGACGTAGGCACTCTCTTCTACATACAGTTATTCGTTTCATAACGATTAACTTAATCATGGGAGTTACACTCCGAGAGCATACATAGCCAGACGTAGGCACTCTCTTCTACATACAGTTATTCGTTTCATAACGATTAACTAAATCATGGGAGTTACACTCTGAGAGCATAGCCAGACGTAGGCACTCTCTTCTACATACAGTTATTCGTTTCATAACGATTAACTAAATCATGGGAGTTACACTCCGAGAGCATAGCCAGACGTAGGCACTCTCTTCTACATACAGTTATTCGTTTCATAACGATTAACTAAATCATGGGAGTTACACTCCGAGAGCATACATAGCCAGACGTAGGCACTCTCTTCTACATACAGTTATTCGTTTCATAACGATTAACTAAATCATGGGAGTTACACTCCGAGAGCATACATAGCTAGACGTAGGCACTCTCTTCTACATACAGTTATTCGTTTCATAACGATTAACTAAATCATGGGAGTTACACTCCGAGAGCATAGCCAGACGCAGGCACTCTCTTCTACATACAGTTATTCGTTTCATAACGATTAACTAAATCATGGGAGTTACACTCCGAGTGCATACATAGCCAGACGTAGGCACTCTCTTCTACATACAGTTATTCGTTTCATAACGATTAACTAAATCATGGGAGTTACACTCCGAGAGCATACATAGCCAGACGTAGGCACTCTCTTCTACATACAGTTATTCGTTTCATAACGATTAACTAAATCATGGGAGTTACACTCCGAGAGCATAGCCAGACGCAGGCACTCTCTTCTACATACAGTTATTCGTTTCATAACGATTAACTAAATCATGGCAGTTACACTCCGAGAGCATACATAGCCAGACGTAGGCACTCTCTTCTACATACAGTTATTCGTTTCATAACGATTAACTAAATCATGGGAGTTACACTCCGAGAGCATACATAGCTAGACGTAGGCACTCTCTTCTACATACAGTTATTCGTTTCATAACGATTAACTAAATCATGGGAGTTACACTCCGAGAGCATAGCCAGACGCAGGCACTCTCTTCTACATACAGTTATTCGTTTCATAACGATTAACTAAATCATGGGAGTTACACTCCGAGTGCATACATAGCCAGACGTAGGCACTCTCTTCTACATACAGTTATTCGTTTCATAACGATTAACTAAATCATGGGAGTTACACTCCGAGAGCATACATAGCCAGACGTAGGCACTCTCTTCTACATACAGTTATTCGTTTCATAACGATTAACTAAATCATGGGAGTTACACTCCGAGAGCATAGCCAGACGCAGGCACTCTCTTCTACATACAGTTATTCGTTTCATAACGATTAACTAAATCATGGGAGTTACACTCCGAGAGCATAGCCAGACGCAGGCACTCTCTTCTACATACAGTTATTCGTTTCATAACGATTAACTAAATCATGGGAGTTACACTCCGAGAGCATACATAGCCAGACGCAGGCACTCTCTTCTACATACAGTTACTCGTTTCATAACGATTAACTTAATCATGGGAGTTACACTCCGAGAGCATACATAGCCAGACGTAGGCACTCTCTTCTACATACAGTTATTCGTTTCATAACGATTAACTAAATCATGGGAGTTACACTCCGAGAGCATACATAGCCAGACGTAGGCACTCTCTTCTACATACAGTTATTCGTTTCATAACGATTAACTAAATCATGGGAGTTACACTCCGAGAGCATAGCCAGACGCAGGCACTCTCTTCAACATACAGTTATTCGTTTCATAACGATTAACTAAATCATGGGAGTTACACTCCGAGAGCATACATAGCCAGACGTAGGCACTCTCTTCTACATACAGTTATTCGTTTCATAAAGATTAACTAAATCATGGGAGTTACACTCCGAGAGCATAGCCAGACGCAGGCACTCTCTTCAACATACAGTTATTCGTTTCATAACGATTAACTAAATCATGGGAGTTACACTCCGAGAGCATACATAGCCAGACGTAGGCACTCTCTTCTACATACAGTTATTCGTTTCATAACGATTAACTAAATCATGGGAGTTACACTCCGAGAGCATAGCCAGACGTAGGCACTTTCTTCTACATACAGTTATTCGTTTCATAACGATTAACTAAATCATGGGAGTTACACTCCGAGAGCATAGCCAGACGTAGGCACTCTCTTCTACATACAGTTATTCGTTTCATAACGATTAACTAAATCATGGGAGTTACACTCCTAGAGCATACATAGCCAGACGCAGGCACTCTCTTCTACATACAGTTATTCGTTTCATAACGATTAACTTAATCATGGGAGTTACACTCCGAGAGCATACATAGCCAGACGTAGGCACTCTCTTCTACATACAGTTATTCGTTTCATAACGATTAACTAAATTATGGGAGTTACACTCCGAGAGCATAGCCAGACGTAGGCACTCTCTTCTACATAGAGTTATTCGTTTCATAACGATTAACTAAATCATGGGAGTTACACTCCGAGAGCATACATAGCCAGACGTAGGCACTCTCTTCTACATACAGTTATTCGTTTCATAACGATTAACTAAATCATGGGAGTTACACTCCGAGAGCATACATAGCCAGACGTAGGCACTCTCTTCTACATACAGTTATTCGTTTCATAACGATTAACTAAATCATGGGAGTTACACTCCGAGAGCATACATAGCTAGACGTAGGCACTCTCTTCTACATACAGTTATTCGTTTCATAACGATTAACTAAATCATGGGAGTTACACTCCGAGAGCATAGCCAGACGCAGGCACTCTCTTCTACATACAGTTATTCGTTTCATAACGATTAACTAAATCATGGGAGTTACACTCCGAGAGCATACATAGCCAGACGTAGGCACTCTCTTCTACATACAGTTATTCGTTTCATAACGATTAACTAAATCATGGGAGTTACACTCCGAGAGCATAGCCAGACGTAGGCACTTTCTTCTACATACAGTTATTCGTTTCATAACGATTAACTAAATCATGGGAGTTACACTCCGAGAGCATAGCCAGACGTAGGCACTCTCTTCTACATACAGTTATTCGTTTCATAACGATAAACTAAATCATGGGAGTTACACTCCTAGAGCATACATAGCCAGACGCAGGCACTCTCTTCTACATACAGTTATTCGTTTCATAACGATTAACTTAATCATGGGAGTTACACTCCGAGAGCATACATAGCCAGACGTAGGCACTCTCTTCTACATACAGTTATTCGTTTCATAACGATTAACTAAATCATGGGAGTTACACTCCGAGAGCATACATAGCCAGACGTAGGCACTCTCTTCTACATACAGTTATTCGTTTCATAACGATTAACTAAATCATGGGAGTTACACTCCGAGAGCATAGATAGCTAGACGTAGGCACTCTCTTCTACATACAGTTATTCGTTTCATAACGATTAACTAAATCATGGGAGTTACACTCCGAGAGCATAGCCAGACGCAGGCACTCTCTTCTACATACAGTTATTCGTTTCATAACGATTAACTAAATCATGGGAGTTACACTCCGAGAGCATACATAGCCAGACGCAGGCACTCTTTTCTACATACAGTTATTCGTTTCATAACGATTAACTTAATCATGGGAGTTACACTCCGAGAGCATACATAGCCAGACGTAGGCACTCTCTTCTACATACAGTTATTCGTTTCATAACGATTAACTAAATCATGGGAGTTACACTCCGAGAGCATAGCCAGACGTAGGCACTTTCTTCTACATACAGTTATTCGTTTCATAACGATTAACTAAATCATGGGAGTTACACTCCGAGAGCATAGCCAGACGTAGGCACTCTCTTCTACATACAGTTATTCGTTTCATAACGATTAACTAAATCATGGGAGTTACACTCCGAGAGCATACATAGCTAGACGTAGGCACTCTCTTCTACATACAGTTATTCGTTTCATAACGATTAACTAAATCATGGGAGTTACACTCCGAGAGCATAGCCAGACGCAGGCACTCTCTTCTACATACAGTTATTCGTTTCATAACGATTAACTAAATCATGGGAGTTACACTCCGAGAGCATAGCCAGACGCAGGCACTCTCTTCTACATACAGTTATTCGTTTCATAACGATTAACTAAATCATAGGAGTTACACTCCGAGAGCATAGCCAGACGCAGGCACTCTCTTCTACATACAGTTATTCGTTTCATAACGATTAACTAAATCATGGGAGTTACACTCCGAGTGCATACATAGCCAGACGTAGGCACTCTCTTCTACATACAGTTATTCGTTTCATAACGATTAACTAAATTATGGGAGTTACACTCCGAGAGCATAGCCAGACGTAGGCACTCTCTTCTACATAGAGTTATTCGTTTCATAACGATTAACTAAATCATGGGAGTTACACTCCGAGAGCATACATAGCCAGACGTAGGCACTCTCTTCTACATACAGTTATTCGTTTCATAACGATTAACTAAATCATGGGAGTTACACTCCGAGAGCATAGCCAGACGCAGGCACTCTCTTCTACATACAGTTATTCGTTTCATAACGATTAACTAAATCATGGGAGTTACACTCCGAGAGCATACATAGCCAGACGTAGGCACTCTCTTCTACATACAGTTATTCGTTTCATAACGATTAACTAAATCATGGGAGTTACACTCCGAGAGCATAGCCAGACGTAGGCACTTTCTTCTACATACAGTTATTCGTTTCATAACGATTAACTAAATCATGGGAGTTACACTCCGAGAGCATAGCCAGACGTAGGCACTCTCTTCTACATACAGTTATTCGTTTCATAACGATTAACTAAATCATGGGAGTTACACTCCGAGAGCATACATAGCCAGACGCAGGCACTCTCTTCTACATACAGTTATTCGTTTCATAACGATTAACTTAATCATGGGAGTTACACTCCGAGAGCATACATAGCCAGACGTAGGCACTCTCTTCTTCATACAGTTATTCGTTTCATAACGATTAACTAAATCATGGGAGTTACACTCCGAGAGCATAGCCAGACGCAGGCACTCTCTTCTACATACAGTTATTCGTTTCATAACGATTAACTAAATCATGGGAGTTACACTCCGAGTGCATACATAGCCAGACGTAGGCACTCTCTTCTACATACAGTTATTCGTTTCATAACGATTAACTTAATCATGGGAGTTACACTCCGAGAGCATACATAGCCAGACGTAGGCACTCTCTTCTACATACAGTTATTCGTTTCATAACGATTAACTAAATCATGGGAGTTACACTCTGAGAGCATAGCCAGACGTAGGCACTCTCTTCTACATACAGTTATTCGTTTCATAACGATTAACTAAATCATGGGAGTTACACTCCGAGAGCATAGCCAGACGTAGGCACTCTCTTCTACATACAGTTATTCGTTTCATAACGATTAACTAAATCATGGGAGTTACACTCCGAGAGCATACATAGCCAGACGTAGGCACTCTCTTCTACATACAGTTATTCGTTTCATAACGATTAACTAAATCATGGGAGTTACACTCCGAGAGCATACATAGCTAGACGTAGGCACTCTCTTCTACATACAGTTATTCGTTTCATAACGATTAACTAAATCATGGGAGTTACACTCCGAGAGCATAGCCAGACGCAGGCACTCTCTTCTACATACAGTTATTCGTTTCATAACGATTAACTAAATCATGGGAGTTACACTCCGAGTGCATACATAGCCAGACGTAGGCACTCTCTTCTACATACAGTTATTCGTTTCATAACGATTAACTAAATCATGGGAGTTACACTCCGAGAGCATACATAGCCAGACGTAGGCACTCTCTTCTACATACAGTTATTCGTTTCATAACGATTAACTAAATCATGGGAGTTACACTCCGAGAGCATAGCCAGACGCAGGCACTCTCTTCTACATACAGTTATTCGTTTCATAACGATTAACTAAATCATGGCAGTTACACTCCGAGAGCATACATAGCCAGACGTAGGCACTCTCTTCTACATACAGTTATTCGTTTCATAACGATTAACTAAATCATGGGAGTTACACTCCGAGAGCATACATAGCTAGACGTAGGCACTCTCTTCTACATACAGTTATTCGTTTCATAACGATTAACTAAATCATGGGAGTTACACTCCGAGAGCATAGCCAGACGCAGGCACTCTCTTCTACATACAGTTATTCGTTTCATAACGATTAACTAAATCATGGGAGTTACACTCCGAGTGCATACATAGCCAGACGTAGGCACTCTCTTCTACATACAGTTATTCGTTTCATAACGATTAACTAAATCATGGGAGTTACACTCCGAGAGCATACATAGCCAGACGTAGGCACTCTCTTCTACATACAGTTATTCGTTTCATAACGATTAACTAAATCATGGGAGTTACACTCCGAGAGCATAGCCAGACGCAGGCACTCTCTTCTACATACAGTTATTCGTTTCATAACGATTAACTAAATCATGGGAGTTACACTCCGAGAGCATAGCCAGACGCAGGCACTCTCTTCTACATACAGTTATTCGTTTCATAACGATTAACTAAATCATGGGAGTTACACTCCGAGAGCATACATAGCCAGACGCAGGCACTCTCTTCTACATACAGTTACTCGTTTCATAACGATTAACTTAATCATGGGAGTTACACTCCGAGAGCATACATAGCCAGACGTAGGCACTCTCTTCTACATACAGTTATTCGTTTCATAACGATTAACTAAATCATGGGAGTTACACTCCGAGAGCATACATAGCCAGACGTAGGCACTCTCTTCTACATACAGTTATTCGTTTCATAACGATTAACTAAATCATGGGAGTTACACTCCGAGAGCATAGCCAGACGCAGGCACTCTCTTCAACATACAGTTATTCGTTTCATAACGATTAACTAAATCATGGGAGTTACACTCCGAGAGCATACATAGCCAGACGTAGGCACTCTCTTCTACATACAGTTATTCGTTTCATAAAGATTAACTAAATCATGGGAGTTACACTCCGAGAGCATAGCCAGACGCAGGCACTCTCTTCAACATACAGTTATTCGTTTCATAACGATTAACTAAATCATGGGAGTTACACTCCGAGAGCATACATAGCCAGACGTAGGCACTCTCTTCTACATACAGTTATTCGTTTCATAACGATTAACTAAATCATGGGAGTTACACTCCGAGAGCATAGCCAGACGTAGGCACTTTCTTCTACATACAGTTATTCGTTTCATAACGATTAACTAAATCATGGGAGTTACACTCCGAGAGCATAGCCAGACGTAGGCACTCTCTTCTACATACAGTTATTCGTTTCATAACGATTAACTAAATCATGGGAGTTACACTCCTAGAGCATACATAGCCAGACGCAGGCACTCTCTTCTACATACAGTTATTCGTTTCATAACGATTAACTTAATCATGGGAGTTACACTCCGAGAGCATACATAGCCAGACGTAGGCACTCTCTTCTACATACAGTTATTCGTTTCATAACGATTAACTAAATCATGGGAGTTACACTCCGAGAGCATAGCCAGACGCAGGCACTCTCTTCTACATACAGTTATTCGTTTCATAACGATTAACTAAATCATGGGAGTTACACTCCGAGAGCATACATAGCCAGACGCAGGCACTCTCTTCTACATACAGTTATTCGTTTCATAACGATTAACTTAATCATGGGAGTTACACTCCGAGAGCATACATAGCCAGACGTAGGCACTCTCTTCTACATACAGTTATTCGTTTCATAACGATTAACTAAATCATGGGAGTTACACTCCGAGAGCATAGCCAGACGCAGGCACTCTCTTCTACATACAGTTATTCGTTTCATAACGATTAACTAAATCATGGGAGTTACACTCCGAGTGCATACATAGCCAGACGTAGGCACTCTCTTCTACATACAGTTATTCGTTTCATAACGATTAACTAAATCATGGGAGTTACACTCCGAGAGCATACATAGCCAGACGTAGGCACTCTCTTCTACATACAGTTATTCGTTTCATAACGATTAACTAAATCATGGGAGTTACACTCCGAGAGCATAGCCAGACGCAGGCACTCTCTTCAACATACAGTTATTCGTTTCATAACGATTAACTAAATCCTGGGAGTTACACTCCGAGAGCATACATAGCCAGACGTAGGCACTCTCTTCTACATACAGTTATTCGTTTCATAAAGATTAACTAAATCATGGGAGTTACACTCCGAGAGCATAGCCAGACGCAGGCACTCTCTTCAACATACAGTTATTCGTTTCATAACGATTAACTAAATCATGGGAGTTACACTCCGAGAGCATACATAGCCAGACGTAGGCACTCTCTTCTACATACAGTTATTCGTTTCATAACGATTAACTAAATCATGGGAGTTACACTCCGAGAGCATAGCCAGACGTAGGCACTTTCTTCTACATACAGTTATTCGTTTCATAACGATTAACTAAATCATGGGAGTTACACTCCGAGAGCATAGCCAGACGTAGGCACTCTCTTCTACATACAGTTATTCGTTTCATAACGATTAACTAAATCATGGGAGTTACACTCCTAGAGCATACATAGCCAGACGCAGGCACTCTCTTCTACATACAGTTATTCGTTTCATAACGATTAACTTAATCATGGGAGTTACACTCCGAGAGCATACATAGCCAGACGTAGGCACTCTCTTCTACATACAGTTATTCGTTTCATAACGATTAACTAAATCATGGGAGTTACACTCCGAGAGCATAGCCAGACGCAGGCACTCTCTTCTACATACAGTTATTCGTTTCATAACGATTAACTAAATCATGGGAGTTACACTCCGAGAGCATAGCCAGACGCAGGCACTCTCTTCTACATACAGTTATTCGTTTCATAACGATTAACTAAATCATGGGAGTTACACTCCGAGAGCATACATAGCCAGACGTAGGCACTCTCTTCTACATACAGTTATTCGTTTCATAACGATTAACTAAATCATGGGAGTTACACTCCGAGAGCATACATAGCCAGACGTAGGCACTCTCTTCTACATACAGTTATTAGTTTCATAACGATTAACTTAATCATGGGAGTTACACTCCGAGAGCATAGCCAGACGCAGGCACTCTCTTCTACATACAGTTATTCGTTTCATAACGATTAACTAAATCATGGGAGTTACACTCCGAGAGCATAGCCAGACGCAGGCACTCTCTTCTACATACAGTTATTCGTTTCATAACGATTAACTAAATCATGGGAGTTACACTCCGAGAGCATAGCCAGACACAGGCACTCTCTTCTACATACAGTTATTAGTTTCATAACGATTAACTAAATCATGGGAGTTACACTCCGAGAGCATACATAGCCAGACGTAGGCACTCTCTTCTACATACAGTTATTCGTTTCATAACGATTAACTAAATCATGGGAGTTACACTCCGAGAGCATAGCCAGACGCAGGCACTCTCTTCTACATACAGTTATTCGTTTCATAACAATTAACTAAATCATGGGAGTTACACTCCGAGAGCATAGCCAGACGCAGGCACTCTCTTTAACATACAGTTACTTGTTTCATAACGATTAACTAAATCATGGGAGTTACACTCCGAGAGCATAGCCAGACGCAGGCACTCTCTTCTACATACAGTTATTCGTTTCATAACGATTAACTAAATCATGGGAGTTACACTTCGAGAGCATAGCCAGACGCAGGCACTCTCTTCTACATACAGTTATTCGTTTCATAACGATTAACTAAATCATGGGAGTTACACTCCGAGAGCATACATAGCCAGACGCAGGCACTCTCTTCTACATACAGTTATTCGTTTCATAACGATTAACTTAATCATGGGAGTTACACTCCGAGAGCATACATAGCCAGACGTAGGCACTCTCTTCTACATACAGTTATTCGTTTCATAACGATTAACTAAATCATGGGAGTTACACTCCGAGAGCATAGCCAGACGCAGGCACTCTCTTCTACATACAGTTATTCGTTTCATAACGATTAACTAAATCATGGGAGTTACACTCCGAGTGCATACATAGCCAGACGTAGGCACTCTCTTCTACATACAGTTATTCGTTTCATAACGATTAACTTAATCATGGGAGTTACACTCCGAGAGCATACATAGCCAGACGTAGGCACTCTCTTCTACATACAGTTATTCGTTTCATAACGATTACCTAAATCATGGGAGTTACACTCTGAGAGCATAGCCAGACGTAGGCACTCTCTTCTACATACAGTTATTCGTTTCATAACGATTAACTAAATCATGGGAGTTACACTCCGAGAGCATAGCCAGACGCAGGCACTCTCTTCTACATACAGTTATTCGTTTCATAACGATTAACTAAATCATGGGAGTTACACTCCGAGAGCATAGCCAGACGCAGGCACTCTCTTCTACATACAGTTATTCGTTTCATAACGATTAACTAAATCATGGGAGTTACACTCCGAGAGCATACATAGCCAGACGCAGGCACTCTCTTCTACATACAGTTATTCGTTTCATAACGATTAACTTAATCATGGGAGTTACACTCCGAGAGCATACATAGCCAGACGTAGGCACTCTCTTCTACATACAGTTATTCGTTTCATAACGATTAACTAAATCATGGGAGTTACACTCCGAGAGCATAGCCAGACGCAGGCACTCTCTTCTACATACAGTTATTCGTTTCATAACGATTAACTAAATCATGGGAGTTACACTCCGAGTGCATACATAGCCAGACGTAGGCACTCTCTTCTACATACAGTTATTCGTTTCATAACGATTAACTTAATCATGGGAGTTACACTCCGAGAGCATACATAGCCAGACGTAGGCACTCTCTTCTACATACAGTTATTCGTTTCATAACGATTACCTAAATCATGGGAGTTACACTCTGAGAGCATAGCCAGACGTAGGCACTCTCTTCTACATACAGTTATTCGTTTCATAACGATTAACTAAATCATGGGAGTTACACTCCGAGAGCATAGCCAGACGCAGGCACTCTCTTCTACATACAGTTATTCGTTTCATAACGATTAACTAAATCATGGGAGTTACACTCCGAGAGCATAGCCAGACGCAGGCACTCTCTTCTACATACAGTTATTCGTTTCATAACGATTAACTAAATCATGGGAGTTACACTCCGAGAGCATACATAGCCAGACGCAGGCACTCTCTTCTACATACAGTTATTCGTTTCATAACGATTAACTAAATCATGGGAGTTACACTCCGAGTGCATACATAGCCAGACGTAGGCACTCTCTTCTACATACAGTTATTCGTTTCATAACGATTAACTAAATCATGGGAGTTACACTCCGAGAGCATACATAGCCAGACGTAGGCACTCTCTTCTACATACAGTTATTCGTTTCATAACGATTAACTAAATCATGGGAGTTACACTCCGAGAGCATAGCCAGACGCAGGCACTCTCTTCTACATACAGTTATTCGTTTCATAACGATTAACTAAATCATGGGAGTTACACTCCGAGAGCATACATAGCCAGACGCAGGCACTCTCTTCTACATACAGATACTCGTTTCATAACGATTAACTAAATCATGGGAGTTACACTCCGAGAGCATACATAGCTAGACGTAGGCACTCTCTTCTACATACAGTTATTCGTTTCATAACGATTAACTAAATCATGGGAGTTACACTCCGAGAGCATAGCCAGACGCAGGCACTCTCTTCTACATACAGTTATTCGTTTCATAACGATTAACTAAATCATGGGAGTTACACTCCGAGTGCATACATAGCCAGACGTAGGCACTCTCTTCTACATACAGTTATTCGTTTCATAACGATTAACTAAATCATGGGAGTTACACTCCGAGAGCATACATAGCCAGACGTAGGCACTCTCTTCTACATACAGTTATTCGTTTCATAACGATTAACTAAATCATGGGAGTTACACTCCGAGAGCATAGCCAGACGCAGGCACTCTCTTCTACATACAGTTATTCGTTTCATAACGATTAACTTAATCATGGGAGTTACACTCCGAGAGCATACATAGCCAGACGTAGGCACTCTCTTCTACATACAGTTATTCGTTTCATAACGATTAACTAAATCATGGGAGTTACACTCCGAGAGCATAGCCAGACGCAGGCACTCTCTTCTACATACAGTTATTCGTTTCATAACGATTAACTAAATCATGGGAGTTACACTCCGAGAGCATAGCCAGACGCAGGCACTCTCTTCTACATACAGTTATTCGTTTCATAACGATTAACTAAATCATGGGAGTTACACTCCGAGAGCATACATAGCCAGACGTAGGCACTCTCTTCTACATACAGTTATTCGTTTCATAACGATTAACTAAATCATGGGAGTTACACTCCGAGAGCATACATAGCCAGACGTAGGCACTCTCTTCTACATACAGTTATTAGTTTCATAACGATTAACTTAATCATGGGAGTTACACTCCGAGAGCATAGCCAGACGCAGGCACTCTCTTCTACATACAGTTATTCGTTTCATAACGATTAACTAAATCATGGGAGTTACACTCCGAGAGCATAGCCAGACGCAGGCACTCTCTTCTACATACAGTTATTCGTTTCATAACGATTAACTAAATCATGGGAGTTACACTCCGAGAGCATACATAGCCAGACGCAGGCACTCTCTTCTACATACAGTTATTCGTTTCATAACGATTAACTTAATCATGGGAGTTACACTCCGAGAGCATACATAGCCAGACGTAGGCACTCTCTTCTACATACAGTTATTCGTTTCATAACGATTAACTAAATCATGGGAGTTACACTCCGAGAGCATAGCCAGACGCAGGCACTCTCTTCTACATACAGTTATTCGTTTCATAACGATTAACTAAATCATGGGAGTTACACTCCGAGTGCATACATAGCCAGACGTAGGCACTCTCTTCTACATACAGTTATTCGTTTCATAACGATTAACTTAATCATGGGAGTTACACTCCGAGAGCATACATAGCCAGACGTAGGCACTCTCTTCTACATACAGTTATTCGTTTCATAACGATTACCTAAATCATGGGAGTTACACTCTGAGAGCATAGCCAGACGTAGGCACTCTCTTCTACATACAGTTATTCGTTTCATAACGATTAACTAAATCATGGGAGTTACACTCCGAGAGCATAGCCAGACGCAGGCACTCTCTTCTACATACAGTTATTCGTTTCATAACGATTAACTAAATCATGGGAGTTACACTCCGAGAGCATAGCCAGACGCAGGCACTCTCTTCTACATACAGTTATTCGTTTCATAACGATTAACTAAATCATGGGAGTTACACTCCGAGAGCATACATAGCCAGACGCAGGCACTCTCTTCTACATACAGTTATTCGTTTCATAACGATTAACTAAATCATGGGAGTTACACTCCGAGTGCATACATAGCCAGACGTAGGCACTCTCTTCTACATACAGTTATTCGTTTCATAACGATTAACTAAATCATGGGAGTTACACTCCGAGAGCATACATAGCCAGACGTAGGCACTCTCTTCTACATACAGTTATTCGTTTCATAACGATTAACTAAATCATGGGAGTTACACTCCGAGAGCATAGCCAGACGCAGGCACTCTCTTCTACATACAGTTATTCGTTTCATAACGATTAACTAAATCATGGGAGTTACACTCCGAGAGCATACATAGCCAGACGCAGGCACTCTCTTCTACATACAGATACTCGTTTCATAACGATTAACTAAATCATGGGAGTTACACTCCGAGAGCATACATAGCTAGACGTAGGCACTCTCTTCTACATACAGTTATTCGTTTCATAACGATTAACTAAATCATGGGAGTTACACTCCGAGAGCATAGCCAGACGCAGGCACTCTCTTCTACATACAGTTATTCGTTTCATAACGATTAACTAAATCATGGGAGTTACACTCCGAGTGCATACATAGCCAGACGTAGGCACTCTCTTCTACATACAGTTATTCGTTTCATAACGATTAACTAAATCATGGGAGTTACACTCCGAGAGCATACATAGCCAGACGTAGGCACTCTCTTCTACATACAGTTATTCGTTTCATAACGATTAACTAAATCATGGGAGTTACACTCCGAGAGCATAGCCAGACGCAGGCACTCTCTTCTACATACAGTTATTCGTTTCATAACGATTAACTTAATCATGGGAGTTACACTCCGAGAGCATACATAGCCAGACGTAGGCACTCTCTTCTACATACAGTTATTCGTTTCATAACGATTAACTAAATCATGGGAGTTACACTCCGAGAGCATAGCCAGACGCAGGCACTCTCTTCTACATACAGTTATTCGTTTCATAACGATTAACTAAATCATGGGAGTTACACTCCGAGAGCATAGCCAGACGCAGGCACTCTCTTCTACATACAGTTATTCGTTTCATAACGATTAACTAAATCATGGGAGTTACACTCCGAGAGCATACATAGCCAGACGTAGGCACTCTCTTCTACATACAGTTATTCGTTTCATAACGATTAACTAAATCATGGGAGTTACACTCCGAGAGCATAGCCAGACGCAGGCACTCTCTTCTACATACAGTTATTCGTTTCATAACGATTAACTAAATCATGGGAGTTACACTCCGAGTGCATACATAGCCAGACGTAGGCACTCTCTTCTACATACAGTTATTCGTTTCATAACGATTAACTTAATCATGGGAGTTACACTCCGAGAGCATACATAGCCAGACGTAGGCACTCTCTTCTACATACAGTTATTCGTTTCATAACGATTACCTAAATCATGGGAGTTACACTCTGAGAGCATAGCCAGACGTAGGCACTCTCTTCTACATACAGTTATTCGTTTCATAACGATTAACTAAATCATGGGAGTTACACTCCGAGAGCATAGCCAGACGCAGGCACTCTCTTCTACATACAGTTATTCGTTTCATAACGATTAACTAAATCATGGGAGTTACACTCCGAGAGCATAGCCAGACGCAGGCACTCTCTTCTACATACAGTTATTCGTTTCATAACGATTAACTAAATCATGGGAGTTACACTCCGAGAGCATACATAGCCAGACGCAGGCACTCTCTTCTACATACAGTTATTCGTTTCATAACGATTAACTAAATCATGGGAGTTACACTCCGAGTGCATACATAGCCAGACGTAGGCACTCTCTTCTACATACAGTTATTCGTTTCATAACGATTAACTAAATCATGGGAGTTACACTCCGAGAGCATACATAGCCAGACGTAGGCACTCTCTTCTACATACAGTTATTCGTTTCATAACGATTAACTAAATCATGGGAGTTACACTCCGAGAGCATAGCCAGACGCAGGCACTCTCTTCTACATACAGTTATTCGTTTCATAACGATTAACTAAATCATGGGAGTTACACTCCGAGAGCATACATAGCCAGACGCAGGCACTCTCTTCTACATACAGATACTCGTTTCATAACGATTAACTAAATCATGGGAGTTACACTCCGAGAGCATACATAGCTAGACGTAGGCACTCTCTTCTACATACAGTTATTCGTTTCATAACGATTAACTAAATCATGGGAGTTACACTCCGAGAGCATAGCCAGACGCAGGCACTCTCTTCTACATACAGTTATTCGTTTCATAACGATTAACTAAATCATGGGAGTTACACTCCGAGTGCATACATAGCCAGACGTAGGCACTCTCTTCTACATACAGTTATTCGTTTCATAACGATTAACTAAATCATGGGAGTTACACTCCGAGAGCATACATAGCCAGACGTAGGCACTCTCTTCTACATACAGTTATTCGTTTCATAACGATTAACTAAATCATGGGAGTTACACTCCGAGAGCATAGCCAGACGCAGGCACTCTCTTCTACATACAGTTATTCGTTTCATAACGATTAACTTAATCATGGGAGTTACACTCCGAGAGCATACATAGCCAGACGTAGGCACTCTCTTCTACATACAGTTATTCGTTTCATAACGATTAACTAAATCATGGGAGTTACACTCCGAGAGCATAGCCAGACGCAGGCACTCTCTTCTACATACAGTTATTCGTTTCATAACGATTAACTAAATCATGGGAGTTACACTCCGAGAGCATAGCCAGACGCAGGCACTCTCTTCTACATACAGTTATTCGTTTCATAACGATTAACTAAATCATGGGAGTTACACTCCGAGAGCATACATAGCCAGACGTAGGCACTCTCTTCTACATACAGTTATTCGTTTCATAACGATTAACTAAATCATGGGAGTTACACTCCGAGTGCATACATAGCCAGACGTAGGCACTCTCTTCTACATACAGTTATTCGTTTCATAACGATTAACTTAATCATGGGAGTTACACTCCGAGAGCATACATAGCCAGACGTAGGCACTCTCTTCTACATACAGTTATTCGTTTCATAACGATTACCTAAATCATGGGAGTTACACTCTGAGAGCATAGCCAGACGTAGGCACTCTCTTCTACATACAGTTATTCGTTTCATAACGATTAACTAAATCATGGGAGTTACACTCCGAGAGCATAGCCAGACGCAGGCACTCTCTTCTACATACAGTTATTCGTTTCATAACGATTAACTAAATCATGGGAGTTACACTCCGAGAGCATAGCCAGACGCAGGCACTCTCTTCTACATACAGTTATTCGTTTCATAACGATTAACTAAATCATGGGAGTTACACTCCGAGAGCATACATAGCCAGACGCAGGCACTCTCTTCTACATACAGTTATTCGTTTCATAACGATTAACTAAATCATGGGAGTTACACTCCGAGTGCATACATAGCCAGACGTAGGCACTCTCTTCTACATACAGTTATTCGTTTCATAACGATTAACTAAATCATGGGAGTTACACTCCGAGAGCATACATAGCCAGACGTAGGCACTCTCTTCTACATACAGTTATTCGTTTCATAACGATTAACTAAATCATGGGAGTTACACTCCGAGAGCATAGCCAGACGCAGGCACTCTCTTCTACATACAGTTATTCGTTTCATAACGATTAACTAAATCATGGGAGTTACACTCCGAGAGCATACATAGCCAGACGCAGGCACTCTCTTCTACATACAGATACTCGTTTCATAACGATTAACTAAATCATGGGAGTTACACTCCGAGAGCATACATAGCTAGACGTAGGCACTCTCTTCTACATACAGTTATTCGTTTCATAACGATTAACTAAATCATGGGAGTTACACTCCGAGAGCATAGCCAGACGCAGGCACTCTCTTCTACATACAGTTATTCGTTTCATAACGATTAACTAAATCATGGGAGTTACACTCCGAGTGCATACATAGCCAGACGTAGGCACTCTCTTCTACATACAGTTATTCGTTTCATAACGATTAACTAAATCATGGGAGTTACACTCCGAGAGCATACATAGCCAGACGTAGGCACTCTCTTCTACATACAGTTATTCGTTTCATAACGATTAACTAAATCATGGGAGTTACACTCCGAGAGCATAGCCAGACGCAGGCACTCTCTTCTACATACAGTTATTCGTTTCATAACGATTAACTTAATCATGGGAGTTACACTCCGAGAGCATACATAGCCAGACGTAGGCACTCTCTTCTACATACAGTTATTCGTTTCATAACGATTAACTAAATCATGGGAGTTACACTCCGAGAGCATAGCCAGACGCAGGCACTCTCTTCTACATACAGTTATTCGTTTCATAACGATTAACTAAATCATGGGAGTTACACTCCGAGAGCATAGCCAGACGCAGGCACTCTCTTCTACATACAGTTATTCGTTTCATAACGATTAACTAAATCATGGGAGTTACACTCCGAGAGCATACATAGCCAGACGTAGGCACTCTCTTCTACATACAGTTATTCGTTTCATAACGATTAACTAAATCATGGGAGTTACACTCCGAGAGCATACATAGCCAGACGTAGGCACTCTCTTCTACATACAGTTATTCGTTTCATAACGATTAACTAAATCATGGGAGTTACACTCCGAGAGCATAGCCAGACGCAGGCACTCTCTTCTACATACAGTTATTTGTTTCATAACGATTAACTAAATCATGGGAGTTACACTCCGAGAGCATACATAGCCAGACGTAGGCACTCTCTTCTACATACAGTTATTCGTTTCATAACGATTAACTAAATCATGGGAGTTACACTCCGAGAGCATAGCCAGACGCAGGCACTCTCTTCTACATACAGTTATTCGTTTCATAACGATTAACTAAATCATGGGAGTTACACTCCGAGAGCATAGCCAGACGCAGGCACTCTCTTCTACATACAGTTATTCGTTTCATAACGATTAACTAAATCATGGGAGTTACACTCCGAGAGCATAGCCAGACGCAGGCACTCTCTTCTACATACAGTTATTCGTTTCATAACGATTAACTAAATCATGGGAGTTACACTCCGAGAGCATAGCCAGACGCAGGCACTCTCTTCAACATACAGTTATTCGTTTCATAACGATTAACTAAATCATGGGAGTTACACTCCGAGAGCATAGCCAGACGCAGGCACTCTCTTCAACATACAGTTATTCGTTTCATAACGATTAACTAAATCATGGGAGTTACACTCCGAGAGCATAGCCAGACGCAGGCACTCTCTTCAACATACAGTTATTCGTTTCATAAAGATTAACTAAATCATGGGAGTTACACTCCGAGAGCATAGCCAGACGCAGGCACTCTCTTCAACATACAGTTATTCGTTTCATAACGATTAACTAAATCATGGGAGTTACACTCCGAGAGCATAGCCAGACGCAGGCACTCTCTTCTACATACAGTTATTCGTTTCATAACGATTAACTAAATCATGGGAGTTACACTCCGAGAGCATAGTCAGACGCAGGCACTCTCTTCTACATACAGTTATTCGTTTCATAACGATTAACTAAATCATGGGAGTTACACTCCGAGAGCATAGCCAGACGCAGGCACTCTCTTCTACGTACAGTTATTCGTTTCATAACGATTAACTAAATCATGGGAGTTACACTCCGAGAGCATAGCCAGACGCAGGCACTCTCTTCAACATACAGTTATTCGTTTCATAACGATTAACTAAATCATGGGAGTTACACTCCGAGAGCATAGCCAGACGCAGGCACTCTCTTCAACATACAGTTATTCGTTTCATAACGATTAACTAAATCATGGGAGTTACACTCCGAGAGCATAGCCAGACGCAGGCACTCTCTTCTACATACAGTTATTCGTTTCATAACGATTAACTAAATCATGGGAGTTACACTCCGAGAGCATAGCCAGACGCAGGCACTCTCTTCAACATACAGTTATTCGTTTCATAACGATTAACTAAATCATGGGAGTTACACTCCGAGAGCATAGCCAGACGCAGGCACTCTCTTCTACATACAGTTATTCGTTTCATAACGATTAACTAAATCATGGGAGTTACACTCCGAGAGCATAGCCAGACGCAGGCACTCTCTTCTACATACAGTTATTCGTTTCATAACGATTAACTAAATCATGGGAGTTACACTCCGAGAGCATAGGCAGACGCAGGCAC